>NC_139549.1:7322277-7508259 GCF_965153285.1 Podarcis tiliguerta
CCACTTCCGCCCTATGGAGGCGGTGGGGGCTTCACGAACCCACCACGCGAGCGGCAGCTGGAGCCCAGCCCCACGTGATTGGGGAGATTCCCAGCCGCGTCATCCCCTGGCCAGCCAATTGGCTGGCTCTGGGGGCGTGGCCTGCCCTATTTAAGGCAGGACACGACCGGGGATATCCCTCTTTCCCCACCTGCCAGCTGTTCCTGCTTTTCAAACCCTCCCTCCCTATATGGTTTTTATTCCTTGACCTTTCTATGGACCTCGGTTGGTCGCCCTTGAGAGGCCTGGTAGGAATTTTCCCACTTGGCAAATTGACACCAGCCACTTGATTTTCGCCACAACGTTCTTGGTATTGGCGGTTAGGCATTGGTATTGTTCTGTAGATGGAAGAAGGGAGGTAGCGCCATCACCTGCCCCATGTATTGAAGGGTAGTCCGATAAAGGATTCCGGGGGGTGTGGCCCTCTCCGAAGCCTAGGGAGGTGAGGGCCTGAAGCACACCCCATAGGTAACCCAGGGAAGCTCCTAGTTTATGTGCATCAGCGGGACTCACCCAATGGTGGTTAACCCTTCCCGGACTTCAAGTGGACAGGTTGAAGTCAGATATAGTCGGTTAGGACCAATGCCTAAGCCAATACCGCTCATCACCTGTAACCAATAAAGTTGTGGCCTTATATAGCCCATTAACCTTAATAATTGTGTCATGTGTCATTATTTCCATGGGGGGGGGGGGGGACTCACATGCAATAAGATTAAAACCTTCACTCTAAGCATACTAGATACAAACCACCCCACCTGAAGAAAAAAGACAGAAAATGAAGCTGAGGCTCCTTCTGGCCTGTTCTTCTTGTCAGCCTGACCTTGATGGAAAGAGACAATACAACCAGTTTGAACCAGCTGTTCAACTTCTCTGAAGGAATAACCCAAACCTCAAGGACCTTCTGCTTCTTTCTAGGCAGAATAGATTCTTGCTTGCCAGCTAGAAACTTCCAGCAAGTACCACACAGAGAAGCTTCCAGAACCTTCTTGAATTGGTTAGAATAGAAAAGATCTCTACACATTAGATCAATACATTCTGAACCAAAAAAATGCATACCTAACACTAACAGCCAGGGTTTGGTGGATGGGAAGTTTGCGGAGGAAAATGGTGCCACTCCCTCATGGGTTAGGTCTTTAAAATGAGCACCCACACTATATTGTGGGTGCCTTTTGCGGGGTTGCATGCGGTGCTACAGTTCCCAGCGAACTTGCTAGTACAGTGGTACCTCGGGTTAAGAACTTAATTCGTTCTGGAGGTCCATTCTTAACCTGAAACTGTAATGGGGCCTTCTGCTGCCGCCGTGCCGCCAGAGCACCATTTCTGTTCTCATCCCGAAGCAAAGTTCTTAACCCAAAGTACTATTTCTGGGTTAGCGGAGTTTGTAACCTGAAGTGTCTGTAACCCAAAGTACCACTGAAGAAGGGGGCAGGTCTGCTTCTCAGTGTATTATTCAGACGTTCACGGCCAGCCTCAGCTTTAAGTTTCATTTCCTGAGAACTGGAAACTATGTGGGAACTATTTTTTGACTGATTTATATATGGAGCTGTTTTTAATTGTTCTTACCTTTTTTATGATTGTACCAGTTTTATTCTTATGTAACTGTATATTTTATTGTAATAACACACAATGGGACCTTATGGCAAATGGCAGGTAAGAATTCAATTCAGATCAGATCAGATCAGCAATATTGGTAAAACCACAAGGTAAGATTTTTGTTTCTTACAATACTATAAATGAGTCAGAAAGATTCTTTTAAGTCAGTGAGAAGTATTCTGAAGCAGTTGATGAATTAGGGGAAACTAGGGGCAGCCATTAAGTGAATGATTAGCCTTTGAATTTATGCTGCTGTGCATTTAACATGGGATATCCTGGATTTTTGGGGAGCGGGTGGCACTATGGGTTAAACCACAGAGCCTAGGACTTGCCAATCAGAAGGTTGGCGGTTCAAATCCCTGCGATGGGGTGAGCTCCCATTGCTCGGTCCCTGCTCCTGCCAACCTAGCAGTTCGAAAGCACATCAAAGTGCAAGTAGATAAATAGGTACCGCTCTGGCGGGAAGGGAAACGGCATTCCAGTGTGCTGCTCCGGTTCACCAGAAGCGGCTTAGTCATGCTGGCCACATGACCCGGAAGCTGTACGCTGGCTCCCTTGGGCCAATAAAGCGAGATGAGCATGCAACCCCAGAGTTGGTCACGACTGGACCTAATGGTAAGTGGTCCCTTTACCTTTACCTTTACCTTTTTAAAGGTGAAGGCGCTCATCTTGGCCTCTGCTGGAGGTTAGGTGTGTCGTCTCCAAAGGTGGCAAGTACAGGGAAGCAAAGACCAAAGGCAAGAGTCCCAAATGTGACACGGAACCATTTCATGCATTGCCTTTGTGGTGTTGGTGACTTCCCAGGGGATGGCACCGCCAGGCAATGGCTAAGGCCCACATTTCAGTCCCCGACTCTGCTGCTGGTCTTTCTCCTCGCTGCTAGCACTTGTCCTGAGCGAGACTGCAGCGACAGGATCAAAAAGAAAACTTCCAACATGCAAATAAAAAAGGCTCCCATCTGTGATTTAGTGCAACAATTATTGGTTTTAAGGAGAAAAATGGTGTTTGCTGGTTCTCCAGTTTTTCTCGTGGCTCAGTACCTCAAAGCTCCTAAGTGGAGTTTAGAGGAGGCTGGTGTTATGGAGCCTGGATGAGCCAATAGTCTCCCATGCTCTCCAATCAGCCCTGCAGTGTGGGAGGTTTGCATTGACTAACCCATCCTTCCTCCTCCAAGATCCAGCAGCGCCATGCAATGTGGCCAATTATGTGGGGCATAGCTTACCTCAGGGATCCAAATGTTCGGGACTACAAATCACATCATCCCTAGCTAAGAGGAATGGTTTTTCCCCTTCCCAGCTTCAATTAGCCTAAAATGTGGGACATTTTATGGTGCAATTTTTTTTGAAGAGTAAAATACCCGACCACAAAAAAGAGTTATGTTTCTCAGGGATATGGATTTAAGTTGGGTGTTGGTGCTGGAGTGAGGGACAAGCATTAAAGAAAACCACAGAGAACAGGTGCTTTGCTGAAGCTAAGTTTAATGCATAAGAAGAAGACAAAGAACATTTTCATTCCAGAAACCAAGGAAGAATTGCGTTCCAGGCATTGCAGTAAGGCAATTCAAACACTGATCTTGATGACACTGATAATACATACACATTCTGAATTATATTATGTTTCTATGGCATTCAAATGCAGTACATGTTGCATGCATTCAAACATTTGCCCCTCAACTGGTGATACATTCCACAGCAAAAGCAAAGAAGAAGAAGAGGAAATGCATAGTGAATAGAAGTTGGGATCAACACATCCTAGGAAGCAGCCGCACATTTGTAAGGCAAGCATGGATGAGGCAAGCATCTGGGAATCCTGCCAACTTGGTGGTTTAACTGGGGACGCTTGGCACTTCTGGCACCTAGGTATCCATGAGATCATCCACCGTTAAGCCATGCCGAGTTTGTCAATTACCGGTGAGGGTGTAGTGGTTAACTGCTCTTAACCACTACACCACACTGGCTCTCTTTAGGCAGCTACCCTTCATTTTTGAGACTGGGAGACCCATCCCTTCCAGAACAGGCTCTACCTGGAGGTATAGCTTGTTTCTCCTGATAGAGGAAAGGCTGTAGCACAATAATAGAGAACACGCATGGCATTGAAAACAGCCCAGGTGGTGTAGTGATTAAGAGTGGTATACTCGTAAACTGGTGAACCGGGTTCGTGTCTCCTCTCCTCCACATGCAGCTGCTAGTTGACCTTGGACTAGTCATACTTCTTTGAAGTCTCTTAGCCCCGCTCAACTCACAGAGTGTTTGTTGTGGGGGAGGAAGGGAATGTTAGCCACTTTGAGACTCCTTGGGGTAGTGATAAAGCGGAATATCAAATCCAAGCTCTTCCTCCTCCTCCTCCTCCTCCTCCTCCTCTTCTTCTTCAGGTTCAATACCTGGCATCGCAAGGTAAGGCAGGAGAAGGACCTTCCCTGAAACCCAGGAGAGGCACCACCAGACAGTGTAGACTAGGAACTGGGTGAGGGCTTCTGTGGCCCTTCAAATGCTGTTGGACTCCAGTTGGTACAGCCAATGGCCAGGAATGATGGGAGTTGTAGTCCTTTAACTCTGTGAGGACAATAGATATTCCCCATCCCAGCTGTAGAGAGACGGACCATTGCTCTGACTCCGTATGAAATGAGCCTTTCTACATCTCTAACCTGTGGGATGCAATCGGCTGGGAGCAGTCAAACACAGCATTCCTTGTTTTGCTAGAGTGGACATGCAAGGGAATGTTTGGTCCAGCCAGTCGAAACTTCCTGTTCCTCCTGGCCTGGATTATCCTTCCTTGCATGTGACTAGTGGGTGGACGTGGCCTTTCCAGACCTGGTAAAAGGACAAGGCATACTGCCACTCTCTCTCTTTTCCATCTTCTTTTCGTCCTGCGAACTTCCTGGAATGAACGGCTGGCATCCAGCCAAGCAATCCCCTAGGGCCCTTATGGGATAACACTGTTAGAAGAAGTTTGGAATTTTAAGCCTTAAGCCTGCCTTCAGGGATCACACTGTCCTCTGCCTGGTCGTGAGTAAAGTTCCTTTTTATTGCTTATGAATAAGACTGTGGTATCTTTATTCTTTTAGGAAGGATTCAAGGAGTTTTACCAGGAAAATATTAGAACACATTTCAATCTGGACAAGCCAGATTGAATTGCGTATTGTTTTAAGAAACTCACATGAGTTTGCAACAAGTTTTCTGCTGTGTAAAAGGGGAAGTAAAGAAACTTGCTAACGCAAGTTAGGAAGGATATTTATAAACAATATATCCTCTCCTGCCACCCTCAAGATTCCCACATAACCTTCCAAAGTGACAAAGAAGATGAGCAAAGAGAAGCAGGTCAAGGTTCAAAGAAGGAGACAGAGAGAGTGAAGTTTGGAAAGGAAGAGGCAGCAAAAGGCATGGAGTTCTCTCACTTACCAAGGTCTGAAGAGAAGTACTCAGGGGAAGGTGAGGGGAGCTGTTGTTAGAATCGTGGGCAGCAAGTCCTTTTATACGATTCCAGGACGGCAAGTCCCTCCCTTGTAGACAAAAACTGCCTTCAGGTGTCCTACCCCCAAAGGCCCTGACTAATTATTGGAAGCAGACTTCATCCTGAACCACCCTGTATTCATTAGCAGGTGTTTTATCCAATTCCATTCCCCTTTCATTATCCTGTTGTTGACTCCTTTTTATGATTTAAGACACTTATTAAATTGGTGCCAATTCCCCTCCATAAAGAATGTAGGTGTGTCTAGGCTACAAGGCCCCTGTCTACTGAATTATAGAGATTTGTGTAAACCCCATCTTCCCATGCTGGTATGGGTTTATCTGTTTTAAAGATGCCCTTTTATACTTCCCTTATAATCCCTACATATGTTTGCTTTAAACAAAGCCGCTGGAGGGAGCTTTGTACCATGGCACCAGATATGCTTAAGACGGCCCTGACCAAAGGCCCGGTTAAAAAGGAACATTTTTACCTGGTGCCTAAAGACGTATAATGAAGGCGCTAAATGAACTTTCCTGGGGAGAGCATTCCACAGATGAGGAGCCACTGCAGAGAAGGCCCCGTTCTCGTGTTGCCACCCCCCTGACCTCTCAAGGAGGAGGCACATGAAGGAGGGCCTCAGACGGTGATCTCAAGGTCTGGGTAGGTTCATTAGGGAAGAAGTGATCCTTGAGGTATTGCAGTCCTGAGCCGTTTTAAGGCTTTGTAGGTCAAAACCCGCACTTTGAATTGGATCTGGAAAATAATTGTTAGCCAGTGTAGTTGGACCAGGATCGGTGCTATGTACTCAAACCGTCTTGCTCTCCTACAATGCATTATGAGCAGCAGTGCCCTTGCAAAGCTACAGCCCACAGTACTGAATCCTCCACTTTACAGCTTGAGAGTGGAGGATTAAATCCTGTTTAGGGGTCTACTTCCAAAGGGCATTCCCTGTGTCTTCCTGCCTGATGTTCAACTCCTTTATAGCCCCTGATCTTTCTGGGTGGGCTCACCCAGGGTGTTCCAGGGCTGTGTCCTCCCAACTCGACCATGATCCTCCTAAATGGGCTCAATTCAGTGAAGGTTCAAAGTCTGGATGAATCCAGTGAACAGCCTCACCATCTAATCCAGCATCCCTAAACTGTTTTTGAGTAGCTTGGTGTGGAAGCTAGAAACACAGGATGTAAGATTTTAGTTCATTTATTCCAAAGTAATGCAGTTCTATTTTGAATATTATCTAAAAAGCATCTTTTGAGAGACCATTCAGTTGCAATACTAGGCTGCTTTCAGGAAGGTAACATCCATCTGTCTTGGGAGACAATGGCAAGGTCTGCCTTTGGGGAAGAAGTCAAACTGTTTGAAGCTTGCATCCCCTGCTATGGCTGTAGAGACCAATACGGGAGAGACATGTTTTGTTTCATCTGGGGCAGATGAAGGCATGGGGTTTTGCTGCTGCAGATCCACCATGGCATTTTCTGTCTGTGCCCCTCCCAGCAGCCATCCCTCCCTTGGTCACTTCTAAGGATACATAACCTGCCTGCATTCAGACGGCACTTTGTTCAGTGTTCCCAATGTTTCCGGCCCAGGTGATATCCCTGTTTGATTTGTTCTTTCTCAAAATGTAAAAGCCACGTCTGGAAACCAAGTGCTATCTGATTTAGCGTTCTTATCCATGTTAGTTGCTTCCAGAAAAAGAAAAAGAAATCTGTAACCCTGTTAAGCTGGAAAATGAAGTTTTGCATTGTAGTCTTCCCATTGTTTTCATGGCTGAGTGGGGATCTGGGCTCCCACTATGCCACAACTGGCTTTCAACTACATCACACTGGTTTTTCATGGTGGAATCACTGAAGAACAGAAGCATGCACACACACAAAAGGTGGCAACATGTCCAATGACATCTGCATATAGATCAAAAAGCTACAGTTCCATAATGCAACAGGTAACATGGTGGAAAAGGGACATTAGCAAGTAGGACAGGAGCTTTAGTGCTCTGACCAGGAAATGGCTAGGAAAACCCCCAGGCAGGGTTAGCATTTCTCTGCATGTACAGTGGTACTTCGGGTTAAGAACTTAATTCGTTCTGGAGGTCCATTCTTAACCTGAAAATGGTCTTAACCTGAGGTACCACTTTAGCCACGGGGCCTCCCGCTGCCGCGGCACAATTTCTGTTCTCATCCTGAAGCAAAGTTCTTAACCCGAGGTACTATTTCTGGGTTAGCGGAGTCTGTAACATGAAGCGTCTGTAACACGAGGTAGCACTGTAATGGTGGGGGGTGTTTTAGTTTTTGTTTTGTTTTGCTTTGAAAAATTGAGTTTCCAATAAAGTGCTTTTAAAAATTAATCAGTCACAGAATAACTGGGAACCAGAGCAGAGGGAATTTAGGAGGGAGTGTGACATAGGTTGAAAGTAGACTGATATCTCCATTCCTTTTCTTTGTCCCATCAATATCTGATGTGTGGATGGTTGTGACATGAGAGAGGCTGCTTTCTCTGTGGCTGCTTTTTCTGTGGCAGGCTAAAACTTCCCTGTTGAGACAGCCTATTGGCATCTCGTGTCTCCCAAAACTTGATATTTAGTTGATCTTTGTTATCCTGAATTTATCTGCAATCTTCCTTTCCCTCCAATGAGCAAAAGGTGGAGTATACATGGCCTCACCTCTCTTATTATTTAATCATCATGACAACACTACAAGGTAGATTGGGCTGAGAGATAGTGACTGTCCCAAGTTCATGCGGGGAGTTTAATGGCAGAGTGAGGATTTGAACCAGCATCTCCTAGTACCCAGCCTAACAGAAAAGGATGTCAGTGTTCATGTGTGTGTGTGTGTGTGTGTTCCTTTTCAATATAATTTTTTATTAAATTTTCTGTTTTACAATTTCAAATACTCATTTTACATCCTTAAGATATCAATGACTTCCCTTGTCTTTCCATGGTTCATTTTATTTATCTTAAATCCCTGCATATTTTACAAAAATATTCCATTATTGCATCCACCAAAACTTATTTACATTGTTGTATTTACCTGTGAGCCAGTGTGGTGCAGTGGTTAAGAGTGGTAGTCTTGTAATCTGGGGAACCGGGTTCGCGTCTCCGCTCGTCCACATGCAGCTGCTGGGTGACCTTGGGCCAGTCACACTTCTTTGAAGTCTCTCAGCCCCACTCACCTAACAGTGTGTTTGTTGTGGGGGAGGAAGGGAAAGGAGAATGTTAGCCGCTTTGAGACTCCTTAAAGGGAGTGAAAGGTGGGATATCAAATCCAAACTCTTCTTCTTCTTAATGCTGCCAGCATTTTCTTTTTATATATATATATAATATTTTTATTAAGGTTTTTACATAAAAAGAGAAAACAACAGAAAAATACAAAATACAAAAATACAAAATGACAAAAACAACAACACAAAAGAGAAAAAAAGAAGAACAAATAAAAACAATTCCATTTTCATAATATTCCTTGCATTTACTTATTTCCCAGACTTCCCCACACCTCCCCTCACTGTATTCCAGTTCATATATTTAATCAGCAAATCCCTTCCCTCTATCTTAACTAATCTTTATCTTAATCTTAATATCTTAATATATCTTGATTTCCTTAATATCTTAATAAATTAAGCCTTTTAATTTTACACCTTTTAACCTTTGAATTTTCTATACTCCTTCACCACTTTGTTACTAATAACCTTTTATGTTCAATCCGATGTCATTCTAACATTCATTAATCTTATAATATTTCTGTAAATAGTCTTTAAATTTCTTCCAATCTTCTTCCACTGTCTCTTCTCCCTGGTCTCTGATTCTGCCAGTCATTTCTGCCAATTCCATGTAGTCCATCGCCTTCATCTGCCATTCTTCCAGAGTGGGTAGTTCTTGTGTCTTCCAATACTGCGCAATAAGTATTCTTGCTGCTGTTGTGGCATACATAAAGAAAGTTCTATCCTTCTTTCGCACCTGTTGGCCAACCATGCCCAGGAGAAAGGCCTCTGGTTACTTCGGGAAGGTGTATTTAAACACCTTTTTCATTTCATTATAAATCATTTTCCAGAAGGTCTTAATAACTCTGTCACCTGTTAATAGCTTAATAGCTCAGACACCTGGATTAATTAAGGCTGGATTCAGAAATGAAAAACAGCAGGTGTTCATACTATCCATAGACAACTATGGATAGCTCAGACACCTGTTGTCAGGAACTCAGAAAGGCACGTAGAAAGGCACAGCATGAGTTAGGAAGCAGCCAGCAGCCAGCAGTAGGACAGCTTGCATTTCTCTCAGACTGCTGGGAGCACTCGGCTGTCTGCTCCCTCTCCCCCTGACACTGAAAGGAATGCAGATAAGACAATAGCAGAAGTTGGGATGGAGAGAAGCCAATTCGCTCAAGAAGCACAGGTAGGCTCAGAAAGCAGGAGGAGGAGTATTTCCTCACTGGAAGAGGAGGCTATTAATCCTATGAGCCCAAGGAGTAGACTTATGTGAAAGGTATTAGACAGGAAACAAAACCAGAAACGTAAGGGTCATAGGTTGAGGATGTTCTGCAGAAGCAGGAAGAACTCCTCAGAAAGGTCAACTGGATCGTAAGGTACGGAAGCTCCGATAGAGTGTCCCAGGCTGATTGTTTATTTTGCAATAAATCTTCCAGCTAATTACAACTTGCGTGATGTGTTATGAAGATGACAGCCTGGGCTCCTGATACCTATGGATAGCCCTTGGTCACACCTCAGAACGCTCCATAATAGTCAGGTTGGGAACTAACTTTGTCAAAACAAACCTTCCACTTTTACCAGGATTGGGAAGCCTTTCCCAGCTAGGCCTATGTTGCCTTCACAAGCCATAGATAATTATACTGACATGTGTATTCTTTCACCATTGTGAGTTTGTCAGCCATTTAGGCCCAGGAGCACATTTGGAAACTGGAGAGACTATCATGCGCACCACACAGACACCAGAACCATGAATCCAAAATCTCTTTTGTTGCTTACATTAGAATGCTTCTGTCACAGAGAAGTGGCTCAGTGGTACAATAAGTGCATCACACACAGCAGGTCTCGGGTTCAATTGCCAACACCTCCAAGTAGGACTGAGAAATGATTCCTGCATGAAACCATGGAGGACAGCTTGCGTCTCAATTTGCGTAGACCACAGGTGAGCATCATAGTGCCCTCCAGATGTTGTTGGATTATAATTCCCATTCGTCTTTTCCATTGGTCAAGCTTTGACTGGTGCTTGTTTCAAAGTCCTGGCCAAATTGCATAACAACTGAATGGCTCAGGCCATTGACACACTCACTCCTGTCGAACTGCAGATGACTCAATGAACCTTATCAGTTCCTTGGCAAGTTCACAGATTCCTTTCATCCTTCCGTCCAACTGAAGATAAATGAGCAGTTCTACTTCCAATTAAATTAAATTCCAAGTCCTCTTAGCGTTATTCAGTTCACTCCATAAACAATAAAGGATGGGGAAGAGTCAGCTCTTTGTTTCCATCACAATCCTTTTGCAAAATAGAGCTTCCCTTCCTTTCCCCCCGTTTTTCCTCCTGATGCCGTTTGGCAGAGCTTTTCCAGGTTGTACAGGACCTTTAAGAATGTTAGGGTTGCCATACACCTGGAATTTCCCAGACATAGCCTGGATTTGTCTGTTAAAAACAGCGTCCAGCTGGAAATTGGTTAAATGGCCAGAATACTCACCTGAAGAGGAGCCCGCCCTTCACAGCAGCCCAGCATTGCATTCCCAGAGATCTCTGTGCCTCTCTCCCAGCCAGCCTTCCTTTTTTAAAAATAATAATAATATTTATTTATTAAAGTTCTTATGTTGCATCGGTAAACATTATCATATTACATCAGAAGGCTTATTATACTATAATTTTCAACATGTATACAAAGTTTATATACTAAAAGAAAGGACAAAAAACTATTTCAAAATCATATCTGTACCAACACTTTGGACTTCCTGTCTATCCCATTGTATATTCTTTTTTTACAAATGAATGTACTCTTATTCTTGTATATTTCTTTACATTTTATCTAATACATTCCTATATCAATATGTACCCTTGGTCTTATTTCTCAACTCAGTCTCTCTCCAACATCAATCGAATGCTAGCATAGACAGCGAACCTTTACTGTATTTTTGAACATATATCTTACATCTATCCCAGTTTTCCATAACATATTTGTTTTGAGTTGCCCAGCCAGCCTTCTGCCCACACACCAAGATGGTTTAGCCCTGTATGGCCTCTGCCTGGAGTTCTGGCTCTTACCTTCTCCTTCCCAATAAGAATACTTGCTCTAAGGAACTCCTCCCCATCTGTACCCCTTGTCCAGATAGGGAACATTTTCCTCTGTGGCATCATGCCTCCCTTTGCCTCCTTCTCTTCTGTTTCTTCTGAGGGTGCGAGGGAGAGGACAGCATGTGCAGGCCAATTGTTCTGTACTGGCCTGGTACTTAGTTCTCCTTGTGCCAGGGCCTTCTTACGTATATCCCTCTGCCCCCCCCCCCAATTTCCCAGAGTTGTCAACCTTTTTACAGCGCTGCCAGCAGCTTCGCGGGCCTAGAGGAGGCGGGCAGCGGCTGGAGGGCAGCTCCTCCAGCAGGAAAGAGGCGGTGGCTCCGGACATGGCGCTGCTTCAGCAAGGCGGGCGAGGGTGGCGAGCTGATGCCGGGAGGTGCTGCGCCCAGCCTCTGCCTCTTCCCTGGCGCCCTCCAGAACTTGGCCCCTGGTGCCCTGCGCCACTAGCCTCTATGGGTAAGATGCCCCTGCCTCTGGTTGATTTGATTGACATCCTATGCCCTTTTCAAATGTGGCTCTTTTGGGGGAGTAGTATTGGGTTATTGTTTTTATTTTTATTTTATATACAGTGGTAACTCGGGTTACATACACTTCAGGTTACAGACTCCGCTAACCCAGAAATAGTACCTCGGGTTAAGAACTTTGCTTCAGGATAAGAACAGAAATGGTGCACCGGCGGCACAGCAGCAGGCGGCCCCATTAGATAAAGTGGTGCTTCAAGTTAAGAACAGACCTCCGGAACGAATTAAGTACTTAACCCGAGATACCACTGTATTGTGATCTTTTTTGTTAACCGCCCTGAGACCTCTGGGTATAGGACGGTATATAAATTAAATAATGAATGAATTAAATGAATGAATGAATGAATGAAGTTGCAGGGTGAAAGTGTAGGCAATATTGAGCTAGATGGACCAATGTCCCCTGAATTCAATTTGGAGGGCTTTGTTTAAAGCAAACATATGTAGGGATTATAAGGGAAGTTTAAAAGGGCATCTTTAAAACAGATAAACCCATACCAGCATGGGAAGATGGGGTTTACACAAATCTCTAGAATTCAGTAGACACACCTGCATTCTTTATGGTGGGGAGTTGGCACCAATTTAATAAGTGTCTTAAAATAATAATAATAATAATAATAATAATAATAATAATAATAATAATAATTTTTATTTATACCCCGCCGTCCCCAGCCAAGGCCAGGCTCAGAGCGACTTACAAGCAATAATAAAAACAAGATGAATGATTACAACTTAAAAACAAAAATAAAATACAACATTAAAATAATGGAACATTAAAATATTAAAATGTAGCCTCATCGCAGGAGGAGAAGGAAAAGAAAAAAGAAAGAGAGGGAGGGAGGGAATCAAATTGGCTGCAAGCCAAAGGCCAGGCGGAACAACTCTGTCTTACAGGCCCTGCGGAAAGAAATCAGATCCTGTAGGGCCCTGGTCTCATGAGGCAGAGCGTCCCACCAGGCCGGAGCCAGAGTTGAAAAGGCCCTGGCTCTGGTTGAAGCCAATCTAACTTCCTTAGGACCTTGGACCACTAGGGTGTTGTTATTTATGGACCTTGAGGCTCTCCGTGGGACATACCAAGAGAGGCGGTCCTGTAGGTACGAGGGTCCTAGGCCGTGAAGGGCTTTAAAGGTCAAAAGCAGCACCTTAAATCTGAGCCTGTACTCCACCGGGAGCCAGTGCAGCTTGAAAAGCACTGGGTGAATATGCTCCCATGGCAGAGACCCCGTGAGGAGCCTCGCTGCAGCATTCTGTACCCGCTGGAGTTTCTGGGACAGCTTCAAGGGCAGCCCCGCGTAGAGCGAATTACAGTAGTCAAGCCTGGAGATGACCGTCGCATGGATCACTGTGGCCAGGTCGGGGCGGGAAAGGTAAGGGACCAACCGCTTGATGCGGCGAAGGTGGAAAAATGTCGCCTTGGCTGTTGCTGTAACTTGTGCCTCCATGGAAAGGGAGGCGTCAAGGATTACACCCAAACTCTTAACGGAAGGCAATGGCACTAATTGGGCCCCTGCAAGAGAAGGGAGTTGGTCCCTCATCCCCATGCCATCCTGACCTAGCCATAGGACCTCTGTCTTTGAAGGATTTAGTTTCAATCGGCTCCCACGAAACCATCCAGCTACAGCTTCCAAGCATCTGGTCAGTGTGTTCGGGGCCGAGTCAGTTTGGCCATCCATCAGCAGATAGAGCTGAGTGTCATCAGCATATTGGTGACAGCCCAGCCCAAAGCTCTGGATAATCTGGGCAAGGGGGTGCATAAAGATGTTAAAAAGCATCGGGGAGAGAATTGCGCCCTGCGGCACTCCACACACCAAGGAGTGGCACGACGACATTTCCCTCTCTAGTGCCACCCTCTGTCCCCGACCAGAGATAAAAGAGCACAACCAGTTATGGGCCATGCCCTGTATCCCCACGTCTGTGAGGCGGTGGTCCAGAAGATCATGATCGACCATGTCAAAGGCTGCTGACAAATCTAAAAGGATCAGCAGTCCTGACCCGCCTCGATCCAGTTGTCTACGGAGATCATTTGTTGGGGCAACCAGAGCCGTCTCCTTCCCAAAACCATGATGGAAACCGGACTGAAATGGATCTAATGCCGATGTTTCCCCCAGAAACCTGCCAAGCTGTTCAGCAACCGCTCTCTCAATTACCTTACCCAGGTATGGAAGATTTGAAACTGGGCGATAATTGGATAGGTCTAAGGGATCTGAAGGGATGCGGGTGGCGCTGTGGGTAAAAGCCTCAGCGCCTAGGGCTTGCCGATTGAAAGGTCGGCGGTTCGAATCCCCACGGCGGGGTGCGCTCCCATTGCTCGGTCCCAGCGCCTGCCAACCTAGCAGTTCGAAAGCACCCCCGGGGGCAAGTAGATAAATAGGGACCGCTTACTAGCGGGAAGGTAAACGGCGTTCCGTGTGTGGCTCTGGCTCACCAGAGCAGCGATGTCACGCTGGCCACGTGACCCGGAAGTGTCTCCGGACAGCGCTGGCCCCCGGCCTCTTGAGTGAGATGGGCGCACAATCCAAGAGTCTGTCAAGACTGGCCCGTACGGGCAGGGGTACCTTTACCTTTTTAAGGGATCTGATGAAGTTTTCTTTAAGAGTGGACACACCACTGCTTCCTTCAGTTCCCCTGGGAATGTCCCCGTGTCAAGGGACAAAATAGTAATTATAACCAGGGTGGTCCGCGCAACATCTGGACACTCCCTAATCAGCCAAGACGGGCACGGATCAAGGAGGCAGGTGGTGGGCCTACCAACTTGGAGGAATCTATCCACATCAGTAGGGAGTATCCGATCGAAATGGTCCAACACTGGACCTGAAGTCAGTCGAGGGGCCTCCAGTTCAGTCACTGTATCTAAATTAGCAGGGAGGTCACGGTGGAGCAACAGGACTTTCTCCGCAAAAAAGCTCGTGAATGCCTCACAGCTATGGGTCAAATTTGTGCTTAAATTTGGTTGTCCTCCTGAGGACATTATTGACCTAATTATTCCAAAAAGTTGTGCCGGGCGAGAGCTAGCGGATGCAATGGAAGCTGCAAAGTAAGATTTCTTAGCAGCTTTCATAGCCATCTCATAGGCTTTCATAAGCGTCCTATAAGATGTTCTTGAGGCTCCGTCATGAGTCCATCGCCATACTCGCTCTAGCCGTCTGAGATCCCGCTTCATTTTCCAGAGCACCTCAGTAAACCAAGGGGCCCGGTTTCGACGGGGTCGCAGAGGGCGCTTAGGCGTGATCTCATCAATGGCTGCCAAGAGCCGGTTATTCCAGTCCTCAACAAGGTCATCTAATGAGTCGCCAGGAGGAGCATGGTTCTGCAAGGCTTGTTGGAATCTATCAGGATCCATGCAAATCTCATTGACATCCTCCTTAAGGGGGGGGGTGAGGTTCCCCCAACGTTGTTACTCACTGTTTGTTCTATTTGCTCCGTTTTCTCGGTTTCCTCAACCAGCTCTGTTTCTGAGCCAGGGCAGATGGCGTTGGCTCTCTGCTGATTCTTTGTTTTAGAGGAATTGTGAGTCTCAATAATGGTCTTCTGGCTCTTTGCACCTCGTTTTCTCCTTCCGGCAGGCATTCTCAATAAGGAAGTGACAGTTGGAGGAGTGACACTCCAATGAGGAGTGACAGTTGGAGAACCAGGCCTCAAACCTTCCGGCCTAGAAATGTAGCCTTATGAGGCTTTGCCCTCGGGTGGGAAAAATATTGCGCCTGGGAAAGGGAAGTGGGAGTCAACAGACACTCAAGGAATAGTTTCGGAGAAAAAGGTTTTATTTCTACCATCCATGAACTGGTAGAAGGAGCAAGTGTGATAGTCCACAAAAGCATGCACGAAGTTCACAGTCCTGTGCACAAGCATATATACCCGTTTCCAGTTCCCTCCTCCTTTCTCCTCCCTCAGGAGTCCTGCCCCATGATGTGTTCCCCTGAGCATGTACAGAAAGCTGTCTTGGAACTATTGTGGACTCTTGGCAGGAAAGGGGGTGAGGGGGTTTCAGTGTGTTCCAGTTGTTTCATTCTTGTGCTTTGGCATGGTTCCTGGACTGAAAGCAAGTTGCAATGTGGTTCTTTAGCAAGGCCAGAAGGCATGAGAAAGGCCTGAGAAACAATGGGCTGTTCTCTACCTTTGTTACAGCAGAGCGAAATGTTTCTGATGCTTAGCTGCTGAGAAAATGATTTTGAGAAGCTTTGAGGAGCTTTGAGCCTGCTTTGGTGGGGGGGGTGACTTCGGGCCTAGGTGAGGTCACCTGTCCTCACCTTCCTTCAAAAGGAGTCATAAAAAGGAGTCAACAACAGGATAATGAAAGGGGAATGGAATTGGATAAAACACCTGCTAAGAATACAGGGTGGTTCAGGATGAAGTCCACTTCCAATAATTAGTCGGGGCCTTTGGGGGTAGGACACCTGAAGGCAGTTTTTGTCTACAAGGGAGGGACCTGCAGTCCTAGAATCGTATAAAAGGACTTGCTGCCCACGATTCTAACAACAGCTCCCCTCACCTTCCCCTGAGTACTTCTCTTCAGACCTTGGTAAGTGAGAGAACACCATGCTTTTCCTGCCTCTTCCTTTCCAAACCTCACTCTCTCTGTCTCCTTCTTTGAACCTTGACCTGCTTCTCTTTGCTCATCTTCTTTGTCACTTTGGAAGGTTATGTGGGAATCTTGATGGTGGCAGGAGAGGATATATTGTTTATAAATATCCTTCCTAACTTGCGTTAGCAAGTTTATTTCCTTTCGCCTTTACACAGCAGAAAACTTGTTGCAAACTCATGTGAGTTTCTTAAGACAATACACAATTCAATCTGGCTTGTTCAGATTGAAATGTGTTCTAATATTTTCCTGGTAAAACTCCTTGAATCCTTCCTAAAAGAATAAAGATACCACAGTCTTATTCATAAGCAATAAAAAGGAACTTTACTCACGACCAGGCAGAGGACAGTGTGATCCCTCAAGGCAGGCTTAAGGCTTAAAATTCCAAACTTATTTTAACAGTGTTATCCCATAAGGGACCTAGGGGATTGCTTGGCTGGCAGCCAGCCGTTCATTCCAGGAAGTTCGCAGGACAAAAAGGAGGTGGAAAAGAGAGAGAGTGGCAGCATGCCTTGTCCTTTTACCAGGTCTGGAAAGGCCACGCCCACCCACTAGTCACATGCAAGGAAGGATGCTCCAGACCAGGAGGAACAGGAAGTCTCGACTGGCTGGATCAAACATTCCCTTGCATGTCCACTCTAGCAAAACAAGGAATGCAAAACAAGTCAGAGCAATGGTCCGTCTCTCTACAGCTGGCATGTATTGTCCTCACAGAGTTAAAGGACTACAACTCCCATCATTCCTGGCCATTGGCTGTACCCACCACCTGGGTTGTTTTCAATGCTACTATTGTGCTACAGCCTTTCCTCTATCAAGAGAAACAAGCTATACCTCCGGGTAGAGCCTGCTCTGGAAGGGATGGGCCTCCCAGTCTCAGAAATGAAGGGTAGCTGCCTAAAGAGAGCCAGCGAGGTGTAGTGGTTAAGAGCGGTAGACTTGTAATCTGGGGAACCAGGTTGGCGTCTCTGCTCCTCCACATGCAGCTGCTGGGGTGACCTTGGGCTAGTCACACTTCTTTGAAGTCTCTCAGCCCCACTCACCTCACAGAGTGTTTGTTGTGTGGGAGGAAGGGAAAGGAGAATGCTAGCTGCTTTGAGACTCCTTCTGGTAGTGATAAAGCGGGATATCAAATCTAAACTCTTCTCCTCTTCACTTGGGCCAATGATTGGGAAGTGGAGATAAATCTCCTCAATGAATCTGGTGACAAGCAATGGCTTCGGTCATGAATGGCAGGATGGAACATATCTGCTTTCTGTTGCTGCAGAAATGGCGGGGAAGCTGTGACTGTCTCAGTATTGATGCACTCCATATACCATCAAGCCAATAGTATAGCCCACAGCCTGGGGCCAAGGATGGTTGGAGTTGTTGACCAAGGACATCTGGGGGACCACAGGTTCATCATCCCTATTGTAGAGAATAAGAGCTGAACCAAAAAGTTCATAATACAGTGGTACCTCAGGTTACATACGCTTCAGGTTACACACTCCGCTAACCCAGAAATAGTGCTTCAGGTTAAGAACTTTGCTTCAGGATAAGAACAGCAGCAGGAGGAGGCCCCATTAGCTAAAGTGGTGCTTCAGGTTAAAAAGAGGTTTCAGGTTAAGAATGGACCTCTGGAACGAATTAAGTACTTAACCTGAGGTACCACTGTACAAGGAATGTGATTTCTTTCAAGTGGAAATGAAGGTGAACTTCCCTGTGGCACAAGTGGTTTTACAATGGAACACACCAACACTGAAGGCACTGGCCACTCCTAGGTCAGATATTGCTTGTTTAACTTTTTTATATATACTATTAACCTTCTTCAATCGACAGCATATGGTGAACCAAACATAAAATAGTCCCAGCCAAAGAAGGGGCATGTGTACGTGAAGGGAAAGGACAGAAATCTTTGATAGAAATAAAATAACCTCTTATGTTTCTTAGAGTTTTCCGGTCTTCTCCCCTTGTTCAGCCCACAAAAATAAAAATTGCTTTTGTCTGGAAAACCCCCAGAACCCCTGGAAATGTAAAAAAAAAGCTTTAAAAGGTGATAATTTCAGGGTTAGCAGGAGGACACTTTTCAGCCACCAAACACGTGGGTAAACAAGGATGCTTTTTGATCCTTCCTGGGACATCTCAATGGGGTGGGCATTCCGGAAGTGGGGAGCCACCTATAAGAAGACCGTCTGATGGGGTCACAACTTGCACATTATGTTATAATCTCTCCTCTTCTTCCTCTTTTCCTTCACTGGTGGTGGTAGTGCACATTGTTGTGGTTGCGGTTTTTGTTATGACTTGGATGCATGAATCAGCAATAAATTGTCTTACTCGTCATCTTTTCAGATCCAGCATCCAGCAGTCCAAAATGGCCTGCGGCTACACTTCCACCTGTTGCACCCCGTCCTGTTATCCAGTTGGCGGTCTGGGCTCGCTGAAACCAAGTTGTGGCTTTGGGGGCTTTGGGGGATTGGGCCAAGGATTGGGGCCCTTAGAAAGCATTGGGCTGGGCTTAGGAGGCATTAGGAGGGGCTTTGGGGGTTCAAGTGGTGGTGGAGTGTCATCAAGTAGTCTCGCTATAAATCCTGCTGCCAGTGTTGGTTGCATCAATCAGGCACCACCATCGGAAATAGTCATCCAGCCACCTGCAGCAGTTGTGACCTTCCCAGGACCAATACTCGCTGCCACGTGTGAGCCACTTCGTGTGGGAGGATACACCGCCTGTGGTGGCACATCGTCTGTGGGAGGAGGCCAGGGATGCAGCCCTTCTAGACGCTATTCGTGCTATTAAAGAGAGCACTCAGACAGGCAGAATGCCCTCACCGGCAATTGACGAACTCGGCATGGCTTCATGGTGGATGATCTCATGGACACCTAGGTGCCAGAAACGCCAAGTGCCCTCAGTTCAACCCCCAAGTTTACGGGATTTCCAGATGCTTGGCTTACCCATATTCGTCTTACAAATGTGCAGCTGCTTCCTAAGATGTGTTGTTCTAAGCATTTCTTCTTCCTCTGTGCTTTTGCTTTGGGACATATCTCCAGCTTTGGGCAAATCTTTGAATGTATCCAACCACTATTCCTCCCGAATGCCATAGAAACACGATAAAACTCTGATTGTGTATGCATTACCTGTCCCATCAATATCTATGTTTGAATTACCTTACCGCAAAGCCTAGGAGATGTTTCTTCCTTTTTTTCTGGAACGGAAAATATTCTCTGACTTCCTCTATTGCATTAAACTTAGTTTCAGCATTGAACCTGTTCTCTGTGGGGGTTTTTTTATGCTTCCCAATATGGAGGGCAAGTCGGCGCTCCTGAAGAGAATGCTGTTGCACAGGAGAATTTAGAAGCATTTCGTGGGTAAAATGTGGGCTGGGTGAGGTGACATTTAGGCGGATTTGAATTGATTGACTAACTGAGCCCAAAGGGTACTCATTCATAGTTCCTCGTCATCGTGGGGGGAAAGTTATAAGTGGGATGCAGCAGGGTTCTGCCTTAGGCCCATTGCGGTCCAACACCTTTCTAAATGACTTGGATGAAGGAAATGAGGAATTTGAAGATGACACCAAACTGGGAAGGGTAGCTAATGCCGCAGAAGACAGAATCAGAATTCAAAATGACCTTAACGGGTTGGAGAACTGGGCCAAAGCTAACAAAATGAATTTCAATAGGAATAAATGTAAGGTTCTGTACTTAGGCAGGAAGAAGCAGCCACATAAACATAAGATGGGGGGGGCATGGCTTACTAGCAGTACATGTGAAAAGGATCTAGGGGTCTTAGCTGACCACCTGCTTAACATGGGTCAACAGTATGATGCAGCAGCAAAAAAAGGTCATGCTACTCTAGGCTGCCTCAGCAGAAGTCTAGTGTCCAGATCAGGGGAAGTAACAGTAACAGGGGAAGTATTCTGCCTTGGTCAGACGGCATCTGGAATACTGTGTCCAGTTCTGGGTGCCACAGTTTAAGAAGGATGTTGACAACTGGAATCTGTGCAGAGGAGGGCAACCAAGATTATCAAGGGTATGGAAACCAAGCCTTACGAGGAATGGTTGAGGGAGTTGGGTGTGTTTAGCCTGGAAAAGAGGAGACCAAGAGGAGATATGACAGCCGTCTTCAAATATCCCAAGGGCTACCAAATGGACAATGAGCGAGCTTGTTTTCTCCTGCAGTGCTGGGTAGGATTTGAACCAATGGTTTCCAGTTACAAGAGATGAGATTCCAATTAAATATCAGGAAGAACTTTATGACACTAAGAACAGCCCAAAGTGGAGCAGACTCTCTTGGGAAGCTGCAGACTCTTCTTGGAGGTTTTTAAGCAGAGGTCGGTTGTCCCTCTGTCATGGATGCTTCAGCTGAGATTCCTGCATTGCAGGGGGTTGGGCTAGATGACTCTCAAGGTGCCTTCCAACTCTGCAGTTCTTTTATTCTATGATACTTCTGGAAGAAATATTCCCCCCCCCCATGAAATACCTTCCCAGCCCTGCCAACCAGCAACCCAAATAGTTCAGTGAGGCACTAACTGTTATTTGGTACTGCTCATATTGATCCAGAGCAAACTCCAACATATAGTTAGCAGAGTAAAGCTTAAACACGTTGCAAGATTTCCCAAAATAAACCAGAGGGAATTCATTTTTCATCCAGCAGAGCTTTAGTACTGAAGGCAAATGAGCATAATAGTCACAAATCCATACATCTTGAGGATTGGCACAGTCCATAAGAAATCCAGTTGCAGCGGACTTAAACTTATAATAGCTTACGAAGCCACTTCCGCCATACGTAGGAGGTGGTGTTGCAGGCTTCACGAACCCACCAGGCGCGCGGAGGCTGGAGCCCAGCCCCACATGATTGGGGGGATTCCCGGCCGCGTCATCCCCTGGCCAGCCAATCGGCTGGCTCTGAGGGCATGACCTGCCCTATTTAAGGCAGGATGCAGCTGGGGATCTCCCTCTTTGCCGCCTGCCAGCTGTTCCTGCTTCTCCCACCGTCCCGCCCTATAAGGTTTTCATTCCTTGACCTTGCTATGGACCTTCGTTGGTCGCCATTAAGATCGCCTGGTAGGAATTTTCCCACTTGGCAACTTGGCACCAGCCACTTGGTTTTCGCCTACCTCATAGCAAATCACCACAAGTTTCTGGATATTGGCGGTTAGGCATTGGTATTGTTCTGTAGATGGAAGAAGGGAGGTAGCGCCATCACCTGCCCCATGTATTGAAGGGTAGTCCGATAAAGGATTCCCGGGGGCGTGGCCCTCTCCGAAGCCTAGGGAGGTGAGGGCCTAAAACACACCCCCATAGGTGACCCCAGGGAAGCTCCTAGTTTATGTGCATCAGCGGGACTCACCCAATGGTGGTTAACCCTTCCAGGACTTCAAGTGGACAGGCTGAAGTCAGATATAGTCGGTTAGGACCAATGCCTAAGCCAATACCGCTCATCACCTGTAACCAATAAAGTTGTGGCCTTATATAGCCCATTAACCTTAATAATTGTGTCATTATTTCCACCGGGGGGGGGGGGGGACTCACGTGCAATAAGATTAAAACCTTCACTCTAAGCATACTAGATACAAACCACCCCACCTGAAGAAAAAAGAGACAGAAAATGAAGCTGAGGCTCCTTCTGGCCTGTTCTTCTAGTCAGCCTGACCTTGATGGAAAGAGATAATACAACCAGTTTGAACCAGCTGTTCAACTTCTCGGAAGGAATAACCCAAACCTCAAGGACCTTCTGCTTCTTGCTAGGCAGAATAGGTTCTTGCTTGCCAGCTAGAAACTTCCAGCTTGTACCACACAGAGAAGCTTCCAGAACCTTCTTGAATTGCTTAGAATAGAAAAGATCTCTACACATTAGATCAATACATTCTGAACCAAAAAAAATGCATACCAAACACTAACAGCCAGGGTTTGGTGGGTGGGATGTTTGTGGAGCAAAATGGTTCCACTCCCTCATGGGTTAGGTCTTTAAAATGAGCACCCACACTATATTGTGGGTGCCTTTTGCGGGATTGCATGCGGTGCTACAGTTCCCAGCGAACTTGCTAGTACAGTGGTACCTCGGGTAAAGAGCTTTGTTCTGGAGGTCCATTCTTAACATGAAACTGTAATGGGGCCTTCTGCTGCCGCCGTGCCGCCAGAGCACCATTTCTGTTCTCATCCCAAAGCAAAGTTCTTAACCCGAGGTACTATTTCTGGGTTAGCGGAGTTTGTAACCTGAAGCGTCTGTAACCCAAAGTACCACTGAAGAAGGGGGCAGGTCTGCTTCTCAGTGTATTATTCAGAGGTTCACGGCCAGCCTCAGCTTTAAGTTTCATTTCCTGAGAAGTGGAAACTATGTGGGAACTATTTTTTGACTGATTTATATATGGGGCTGTTTTTAATTGTTCTTACCTTTTTTATGATTGTACCAGTTTTAGTCTTAAGTAACTGTATATTTTATTGTAATAACACACAATGGGACCTTATGGCAAATGGCAAGTAAGAATTCAATTCAGATCAGATCATCAATCTTGGTAAAACCACAAGGTAAGATTTTTGTTTCTTACAGTACTGTAAATGAGTCAGGAAGATTCTTTTAAGTCAATGAGAGGTATTCTGAAGCAGTTGATGAATTAGGGGAAACTAGGGGCAGCCATTAAGTGAATGATTAGCCTTTGAATTTATGCTGCTGTGCATTTAACATGGGATATCCTGGATTTTTTGGGCGTGGGTGGCACTGTGGGTTAAATCACAGAGCCTAGGACTTGCCGATCAGAAGGTTGGCGGTTCGAATCCCTGCAACGGGGTGAGCTCACGTTGCTCGGTCCCTGCTCCTGCCAACCTAGCAGTTCGAAAGCACGTCAAAGTGCAAGTAGATAAATAGGTACTGCTCTGGCGGGAAGGGAGGTCAGTACCTCAAAGCTGCTAAGTGGAGTTTAGAGGAAGCTGGTGTTATGGAGCCTGGATGAGCCAATAGTCTCCCATGCTCTCCAATCAGCCCTGCAGTATGGGAGGTTTGCATTGACTAAGCCATCCTTCCTCCTCCAAGATCCAGCGGCGCCATGCAATGTGGTCGGTTATGTGGGGCATAGCTTACCTCAGGCATCCCCAAACGTGGCCCTCCAAATGACCGGGACTACAAAACACATCATCCCTAGCTAACAGGAATGGTTTTTTCCCCTTCCCAGCTTCAATTAGCCTAAAATGTGGGACATTTTATGGTGCAATTTTCTTTAAAGAGTAAAATGCCCCACCACAAAAGAGAATTATGTTTCTCAGGGATATGGATTTAAGTTGGGTGTTGGTGCTGGAGTGAGGGACAAGAATTAAAGAAAACCACAGAGAACAGGTGCTATGCTGAAGCTAGGTTTAATGCATAAAAGGAAGACAGAGAACATTTTCATTCCAGAAACCAAGGAAGAATTGCCATCCAGGCATTGCAGTAAGGTAATTCAAATATTGATCTTGATGACACTGGTAATACATAGACATTCAGAATTGTATTACGTTTCTATGGCATTCAAATGCAGTACATGTTGCATGCATTCAAACATTTACCCCTCAACTGGTGAAACATTCCACAGCAAAAGCAAAGAAAAAGAAGAATAAGAGGAAATGCATAGTGAATAGAAGTTGGGATCAACACATCCTAGGAAGCAGCTGCACATTTGTAAGACGAACATGGATGAGCCAAGCATCTGGAAATCCAATAAACTTGGTGGTTGTACTGGGGACGCTTCGCACTTCTGGCACCAAGGCCCATGAGATCATCCACCGTGAAGCCATGCCAAGTTCATCAGTTGCTGGTGAGGGCATTCTGCCGGTCTGAGTGCTCTCTTTAATAGCATGAATAGCATCTAGAGGGGCTGCATCCCTGGCCTCCTCCCACAGACGATGTGCCACCACAGGCGGTGTGTCCTCCCACACGAACTGGCTCACACGAGGCAGCGATTATTGGTCCTGGGATAGTCACAACGAATGAAGGTGGCTGGATGCCTACTTCCGATGATGGTGTCTGAGTGATGCAACCAACACTGGCAGCAGGATTTATAGCAAGGCTACTTGATGACACTCCACCACCACTTGAACCCCCAAAGCCCCCCCAATGCCTCCTAAGCCCAGCCCAATGCTTCCTAAGGGCCCCAATGCTGGGCCCAATCCCCCAAAGCCACAACTTGGTTTCAGCGAGCCCAGACCGCCAACTGGATAACAGGATGGGGAGCAACAGGTGGAAGCGTAGCCGCAGGCCATTTTGGACTGCTGGATGCTGGATCTGAAAAGATGATGAGTAAGACAATTTATTGCTGATTCATACCTCCAAGTCATGACAAAAACCACAACCACAACAATGTGCACTACCACCACCAGTGAAGGAGAAGAGGAAGAAGAGGAGAGATTATAACATAATGTGCAAGTTGTGACCCCATCAGACGGTCTTCTTATAGGTGGCTCCCCACTTCTGGAATGCCCACCCCATTGAGATGTCCCAGGAAGGATCGAAAAGCATCCTTGTTTACCCGCGCGTTTGGTGGCTGAAAAGTGTCCTCCTGCTAACCCTGAAATTATCACCTTTTAAAGCTTTTCTTTTACATTTCCAGGGGTTCTGGGGGGTTTTCCAGACAAAAGCAATTTTTATTTTTGTGGTGGGAACAAGGGGAGAAGACCGGAAAACTCTAAGAATCATAAGAGGTAATTTTATTTCTATCAAAGATTTCTGTCCTTTCCCTTCACATACACATTCCCCTTCTTTGGCTGGGACTATTTTATGTTTGGTTCACCATATGCTGTCGATTGAAGAAGGTTAATAGTATATAAAAAAAAAGTTAAGTAAGCAATATCTGACCTAGGAGTGGCCAGTGCCTTCAGTGTTGGTGTGTTCCATTGTAAAACCACTTGTGCCACAGGGAAGTCCACCTTCATTTCCACTTGAAAGAAATCACATTCCTTGTACAGTGGTACCTCAGGTTAAGTACTTAATTCGTTCCAGAGGTCCATTCTTAACCTGAAACCTGTTTTAACCTGAAGCACCACTTTAGCTAATGGTGCCTCCTCCTGCTGCTGTTCTTATCCTGAAGCAAAGTTCTTAACCTGAAGCACTATTTCTGGGTTAGCGGAGTGTGTAACCTGAAGCGTATTTAACCTGAGGTATCACTTTATTATGAACTTTTTGGTTCAGCTCTTATTCTCTACAATAGGGATGATGAACCTGTGGTCCCCCAGATGTCCTTGGTCAACAACTCCAACCATCCTTGGCCCCAGGCTATGGGCTATACTATTGGCTTGATGGTATTTGGAGTGCATCAACACTGAGACAGCCACAGCTTCCCCGCCATTTCTGCAGCAACAGAAAGCAGATATGTTCCATCCTGCACTTGACAGCCCTTAAGATATGGGGCAAGGGCGGGTATATTGCCTCTTCATCACCTCTGCCATCCTCACCCACTTTTCCTTTTCTGTTGTGCTTTTCAGATTGCAAGCCTGTGGCAGAAACTGATCATTTGAAAGGTGTTCTTGGAGCCTTTTGTAGAAGTGTTGGTTAAGGTCATTTTGAGGAAGCAAATGCCAAAAAGCTCATTTTCAAGACTCTGAATATATGTACCCCTGCAAAAATACTTTGCCATTCATGACCGAAGCCATTGCTTGTCACCAGGTTCAATGAGGAGATTTATCTCCACTTCCCAATCATTGGCCCAAGTGAAGAAGAGAAGAGTTTGGATTTGATATCCCGCTTTATCACTACCCGAAAGAGTCTCAAAGCAGCTAGCATACTCCTTTCCCTTCCTCCCACACAACAAACACTCTGTCAGGTGAGTGGGGCTGAGAGACTTCAGAGAAGTGTGACTGGCCCAAGGTCACCCAGCAGCTGCATGTGGAGGAGCGGAGATGTGAACCCGGTTCCCCAGATTACGAGTCTACCGCTCTTAACCACTACACCGCGCTGGCTCTCTTTAGGCAGCTACCCTTCATTTCTGAGACTGGGAGACCCATCCCTTCCAGAGCAGGCTCTACCTGGAGGTATAGCTTGTTTCTCCTGATAGAGGAAAGGCTGTAGCACAATAATAGATAACATGCATGGCATTCAAAACAGCCCAGGTTGTGTAGTGATTAAGAGCGGTATAATTGTAATCTGGTGAACCAGGTTCACGTCTCCTCTCCTCCACATGCAGCTGCTGGGTGACCTTGGACTAGTCATACTTCTTTGAAATCTCTTAGCCCCACTCACCTCACAGAGTGTTTCTTGTGGGGGAAGAAGGGAATATTAGCTACTTTGAGACTCCTTAGGGTAGTGATAAAGCGGAATATCAAATCCAAACTCCTCCTCCTCCTCCTCCTCCTCCTCCTCCTCCTCCTCCTCCTCCTCCTCCTTCTTCTGGTTCAATACCTGGCATCTCAAGGTAAGGCAGGAGAAGGACCTTCCCTGAAACCCAGGAGAGGCACCACCAGACAGTGTAGACTAGGAATTGGGTGGGGGCTTCTGTGGCCCTTCAAATGCTGTTGGACTCCGGTTGGTACAGCCAATGGCCAGGAATGATGGGGGTTGTAGTCCTTTAACTCTGTGAGGACAATAGATATTCCCCATGCCAGCTGTAGAGAGACGGACCATTGCTCTGACTCCGTATGAAAGGAGCCTTTCTTCATCTCTAACCTGTGGGATGCAATCGGCTGGGAGCAGTCAAATACAGCATTCCTTGTTTTGCTAGAGTGGACATGCAAGGGAATGTTTGGTCCAGCCAGTCGAAACTTCCTGTTCCTCCTGGCCTGGATTATCCTTCCTTGCATGTGACTAGTGGGTGGGCGTGGCCTTTCCAGACCTGGTAAAAGGACAAGGCATGCTGCCACTCTCTCTCTTTTCCACCTTCTTTTCGTCCTGCGAACTTCCTGGAATGAACGGCTGGCTGCCAGCCAAGCAATCCCCTAGGTCCCTTATGGGATAACACTGTTAGAATAAGTTTGGAATTTTAAGCCTTAAGCCTGCCTTCAGGGATCACACTGTCCTCTGCCTGGTCGTGAGTAAAGTTCCTTTTTATTGCTTATGAGTAAGACTGAGGTGTCTTTATTCTTTTAGGAGAGATTCAAGGGGTCTTACCAGGAAAATATTAGAACACATTTCAATCTGGACAAGCCAGATTGAATTGTGTATTGCCTTAAGAAACTCACGTGAGTTTGCAAAGGTTTTCTGCTGTGTAAAGGGGAAAGTAAAGAAACTTGCTAACGCAAGTTAGGAAGGATATTAATAAACAATATATCCTCTCCTGCCACCCTCAAGATTCCCATATAACCTTCCAAAGTGACAAAGAAGATGAGCAAAGAGAAGCAAGTCAAGGTTCAAAGAAGGAGACAGAGAGAGTGAAGTTTGGAAAGGAAGAGGCAGCAAAAGGCATGGAGTTCTCTCACTTACCAAGGTCTGAAGAGAAGTACTCAGGTGAAGGTGAGGGGAGCTGTTGTTAGAATCGTGGGCAGCAAGTCCTTTTATACGATTCTAGGACTGCAAGTCCCTCCCTTGTAGACAAAAACTGCCTTCAGGTGTCCTACCCCCAAAGGCCCTGACTAATTATTGAAAGCACACTTCATCCTGAACCACCCTGTATTCATTAGCAACGTGTTTTATCCAATTCCATTCCCCTTTCATTATCCTGTTGTTGACTCCTTTTTATGATTTAAGACACTTATTAAATTGGTGCCAATTCCCCTCCATAAAGAATGTAGGTGTGTCTAGGCTACAAGGCCCCTGTCTACTGAATTCTAGAGATTTGTGTAAACCCCATCTTCCCATGCTGGTATGGGTTTATCTCTTTTAAAGATGCCCTTTTATACTTCCCTTATAATCCCTACATATGTTTGCTTTAAACAAAGCCCTCCAAATTGAATTCAGGGGACATCGGCCTCAAAGGGAGCTTCCTTAAGCAAGGCCAGTCATTGGTCCATCCAGCTCAATGTTGCCTACACTTTCACCCTGCAACGTCATTCATTTAATTCATTTATTTAATTAATTGATGTACCGTCCTATACCCAGAGGTCTCAGGGCGGTTAACAAAAAAGATCACAATACAGTGGTATCTCGGGTTAAGTACTTAATTCGTTCCGGAGGTCTGTTCTTAACCTGAAGCACCACTTTATCTAATGGGGCCGCCTGCTGCTGTGCCGCCGGTGCACCATTTCTGTTCTATCCTGAAGCAAAGTTCTTAACCCGAGGTACTATTTCTGGGTTAGCGGAGTCTGTAACCTGAAGTGTATGTAACCCGAGTTACCACTGTATATAAAATAAAAATAAAAACAATAACCCAATACTACTCCACATTTGAAAAGGGCATAGGATGTCAATCAAATCAACCAGAGGCAGGGGCATCTTACCCATAGAGGCTAGTGGCGCAGGGTGCCAGGGTGCCAAGTTCTGGAGGGCGCCAGGGAAGAGGCAAAGGCTGGGCGTGGCGCCTCCCGGCATCAGCTCGCCACCCTTGCCCGCCTCGCTGAAGCAGCGCCATGTCCGGAGCCACCGCCTCTTTCTTGCCGGAGGAGCTGCCCTCCAGCCGCTGCCCGCCTCCTCTAGGCCCGCGAAGCCTAGAGGGATATACGTAAGAAGGCCCTGGCACAAGGAGAACTAAG
Source organism: Podarcis tiliguerta (assembly GCF_965153285.1). Taxonomy (NCBI): domain Eukaryota; kingdom Metazoa; phylum Chordata; class Lepidosauria; order Squamata; family Lacertidae; genus Podarcis; species Podarcis tiliguerta. The sequence continues at coordinate 7,351,286 of NC_139549.1, forward strand.
TACCAGGCCAGTACAGAACAATTGGCCTGCACATGCTGTCCTCTCCCTCGCACCCTCAGAAGAAACAGAAGAGAAGGAGGCAAAGGGAGGCATGATGCCACAGAGGAAAATGTTCCCTATCTGGACAAGGGGTACAGATGGGGAGGAGTTCCTTAGAGCAAGTATTCTTATTGGGAAGGAGAAGGTAAGAGCCAGAACTCCAGGCAGAGGCCATACAGGGCTAAATCATCTTGGTGTGTGGGCAGAAGGCTGGCTGGGCAACTCAAAACAAATATGTTATGGAAAACTGGGATAGATGTAAGATATATGTTCAAAAATACAGTAAAGGTTTGCTAGCATTCGATTGACGTTGGAGAAAGACTGAGTTGAGAAATAAGACCAAGGGTACATATTGGCGCTGCGGATTAAAGCCTCAGCGCCTAGGGCTTGCCCAATGAAAGGTCAGCGGTTCGAATCCCCGCGGCGGGATGCGCTCCCATTGTTTGGTCCCAGCGCCTGCCAACCTAGCAGTTCGAAAGCACTCTCGGGTGCAAGTAGATAAATAGGGACCGCTTACTAGCGAGAAGGTAAACGGCGTTTCCATGTGCGGCTCTGGCTCGCCAGAGCAGCGATGTCATGCTGGCCACGTGACCCGGAAGTGTCTTCGGACAGCGCTGGCCCCCGGCCTCTTTGAGTGAGGTGGGCGCACAACCCTAGAGTCTGTCAAGACTGGCCCGTACGGGCAGGGGTACCTTTACCTTTACTTACATATTGATATAGGAATGTATTAGATAAAATGTAAAGAAATATACAAGAATAAGAGTACATTCATTTGTAAAAAAAGAATATACAATGGGATAGACAGGAAGTCCAAAGTGTTGGTACATATATGATTTTGAAATAGTTTTTTGTCCTTGTTTTTTGTCCTTTCTTTTAGTATATAAACTTTGTATACATGTTGAAAATTATAGTATAATAAGCCTTCTGATGTAATATGATAATGTTTACTGATGCAACGTAAGAACTTTAATAAATAAATATTATTATTATTTTTTTAAAGGAAGGCTGGCTGGGAGAGAGGCACAGGGATCTCTGGGAATGCAATGCTGGGCTGCTGTGAAGGGCGGGCTCCTCTTCAGGTGTGTATGCTGGCCATTTAACCGATTTCCGGCTGGACGCTGTTTTTAACAGACAAATCCAGGCTATGTCTGGGAAATTCCAGGTGTATGGCAACCCTAACATTCTTAAAGGTCCTGTACAACCTGGAAAAGCTCTGTCAAACGGCATCAGGAGGAAAAACGGGGGGAAAGGAAAGGAAGCTCTATTTTGCAAAAGGATTGTGATGGAAACTAAGAGCTGACTCTTCCCCATCCTTTATTATTTATGGAGTGAACTGAATAATGCTAAGAGGACCTGGAATTTAATTTAATTGGAAGTAGAACTGCTCATTTATCTTCAGTTGGACGGAAGGATGAATGGAATCTGTGAACTTGCCAAGGAACTGATAAGGTTCATTGAGTCATCGGCAGTTCGACAGGAGTGAGTGTGTCAATGGCCTGAGCCATTCAGTTGTTATGCAATTTGGCCAGGACTTTGAAAGAAGCACCAGGCAAAGCTTGACCAATGGAAAAGACGAATGGGAATTATAATCCAACAACATCTGCAGGGCACTATGATGCTCACCTCTGGTCTACGCAAATTGAGACGCAAGCTGTCCTCCATGGTTTCATGCAGGAATCATTTCTCAGTCCTACTTGGAGGTGTTGGCGATTGAACCCGAGACCTGCTGTGTGTGATGCACTTATTGTACCACTGAGCCACTTCTCTGTAACAGAAGCATTCGAATGTAAGCAACAAAAGAGATTTTGGATTCATGGTTCTGGTGTCTGTGTGGTGCGCATGATAGTCTCTCCAGTTACGTTTACGTTTCTGGTTTTGTTTCCTGTCTAATACCTTTCACATAAGTCTACTCCTTGGGCTCATAGGATTAATAGCCTCCTCTTCCAGTGAGGAAATACTCCCCCTCCTGCTTTCTGAGCCTACCTGTGCTTCTTGAGCGAGTTGGCTTCTCTCCATCCCACCTTCTACTATTGTCATATCTGCATTCCTTTCAGTGTCAGGGGGAGAGGGAGCAGACAGCCCAGTGCTCCCAGCTGTCTGAGAGAAATGCAAGCTGTCCTGCTGCTGGCTGCTTCCTAACTCATGCTGTGCCTTTCTACGTGCCTTTCTGAGTTCATGACAACAGGTGTATGAGCTATCCATAGTTGTCTATGGATAGTATGAACACCTGCTGTTTCTCATTTCTGAATCCAGCCTTAATTATGCTCACAGTAGTCAAGGAACAGTGTGTCCCTAGACACATGAGCAACTTCTCCCACCTACTTTTGATTGCATATGGCTACCCTGTAATATTGAAGAAATCAAAGCAGCACTTTAATTATGTGACTTCACCAAAGCAGAGAGAGAGGACTCAAGGTGCTCAAGGGGGTTCATGCTCCAAGCCTTGTTCCCCCATAATAGTCGGCTTTCAGAATGAGTGTAAGTTGGTGGAGGGAATCACTTCCCCCTCTTAGGCATATCCATTGTGCTTTCTTTTCTCCTGTGACATTTTGTATTAAGATTCATTGCACGCTACCTGGACCCTCTCTGTTTATGGAGACAAGGAATACACACACACAGGCAAAGGGAATATTCTTTCATATGTCGTGGACATGTAAAAGGGGGAAAGAGTATTGGGAAGTGATCTATAATGAATTGAAAGAAATGTTTCAAAGCACTTTTGCCCAAAAACACCAGAGTCCTTTCTGTGTGCGATAATTCACAGAAATCCCCAGGTGTCAGAAAAGGTTATCCATGTATGCAACAATTGCAGTCTGTGTTTGGTCAACCCAAAAATGGAAAACGAGCGAGGTCCCAACCAAAGAAGCTTGGCAACCTAAGTTGACAAAATACACACAACTTGCAGAATTAACATATAGAATAAGAGAACAAAAAGAACATAAAGAAGATTTGAAAACGTTTATTGAATATATGGAAAATAATTGTGTACAGTTGAAAATGCTGGCAGCGGAGACGCGAACAAAGATCAACTAAATATCAAGTTTTGGGAGACACGAGATGCCAATAGGCTGTCTCAACAGGGAAGTTTTAGCCTGCCACAGAAAAAGCAGCCACAGAGAAAGCAGCCTCTCTCATGTCACAACCATCCACACATCAGATATTGATGGGACAAAGAAAAGGAATGTAGATGTTAGTCTACTTTCAACCTATGTCACACTCCCTCCTAAGTTCTGGTTCCCAGTTATTCTGTGACTGATTAATATTTAAAAGCACTTTATTGGAAACTCAATTTTTCAAAGCAAAACAAAACAAAAACAAAAACACCCCCCCCCCATTACAGTGCTACCTCGTGTTACAGACGCTTCATGTTACAGACTCCGCTAACCCAGAAATAGTACCTCGGGTTAAGAACTTCGCTTCAGGATGAGAACAGAAATTGTGCCGCGGCAGCGGGAGGCCCCATGGCTAAAGTGGTACCTCAGGTTAAGACCATTTTCAGGTTAAGAATGGACCTCCAGAACGAATTAAGTTCTTAACCCGAGGTACCACTGTACATGCAGAGAAATGCTAACCCTGCCTGGGGGTTTTCCTAGCCATTTCCTGGTCAGAGCACTAAAGCTCCTGTCCTACTTGCTAATGTCCCTTTTCCACCATGTTACCTGTTGCATTATGGAACTGTAGCTTTTTGATCTATATGCAGATGTCATTGGACATGTTGCCACCTTTTGTGTGTGTGCATGCTTCTGTTCTTCAGTGATTCCACCATGAAAAACCAGTGTGATGTAGTTGAAAGCCAGTTGTGGCATAGTGGGAGCCCAGATCCCCACTCAGCCATGAAAACAATGGGAAGACTACAATGCAAAACTTTATTTTCCAGCTTAACAGGGTTACAGATTTCTTTTTCTTTTTCTGGAAGCAACTAACATGGATAAGAACGCGAAATCAGATAGCACTTGGTTTCCAGAAGTGGCTTTTACATTTTGTGAAAGAACAAATCAAACAGGGATATCACCTGGGCCGGAAACATTGGGAACACTGAACAAAGTGCCGTCTGAATGCAGGCAGGTTATGTATCCTTAGAAGTGACCAAGGGAGGGATGGCTGCTGGGAGGGGCACAGACAGAATCAATGCCATGGTGGATCTGCAGCAGCAAAACCCCATGCCTTCATCTGCCCCGGTTGAAACAAAACATGTCTCTCCCGTATTGGTCTCTACAGCCATAGCAGGGGATGCAAGCTTCAAACAGTTTGACTTCTTCCCCAAAGGCAGACTGTGCCATTGTCTCCCAAGACAGATGGATGTTACCTTCCTGAATGCAGCCTTGTATTGCAACTGAATGGTGTCTCAAAAGATGCTTTTTAGAAAATATTCAAAATAGAACTGCATTACTTTGGAATAAATGAACTAAAATCTTACATCCTGTGTTTCTAGCTTCCACGCCAAGCTACTCAAAAACAGTTTAGGGATGCTGGATTAGATGGAGAGGCTGTTCACTGGATTCATCCAGACTTTGAACCTTCACTGAATTGAGCCAATCTGGGAGGATCATGGTCGAGTTGGGAGGACACAGCCCTGGAACACCCTGGGTGAGCCCACCCAGAAAGATCAGGGGCTATAAAGGAGTTGAACATCAGGCAGGGGGGCCCTTTGGAAGTAGACCCCCAAGCAGGATTTAATCCTCCCCTGTCCACCTGTAAAGTGGAGGATTCAGTACTGTGGGCTTAAATCATAGAAAGGAGTCAACAACAGGATAATGAAAGGGGAATGGAATTGGATAAAACACCTGCTAATGAATACAGGGTGGTTCAGGATGAAGTGTGCTTTCAATAATTAGTCAGGGCCTTTGGGGGTAGGACACCTGAAGGCAGTTTTTGTCTACAAGGGAGGGACCTGCGGTCCTAGAATCGTATAAAAGGACTTGCTGCCCACGATTCTAATGACAGCTCCCCTCACCTTCCCCTGAGTACTTCTCTTCAGACCTTGGTAAGTGAGAGAACTCCATGCCTTTTGCTGCCTCTTCCTTTCCAAACTTCACTCTCTCTGTCTCCTTCTTTGAACCTTGACTTGCTTCTCTTGGCTCATCTTCTTTGTCACTTTGGAAGGTTATATGGGAATCTTGAGGGTGGCAGGAGAGGATATATTGTTTATTAATATCCTTCCTAACTTGCGTTAGCAAGTTTCTTTACTTTCCCCTTTAAACAGCAGAAAACCTTTGCAAACTCATGTGAGTTTCTTAAGACAATACGCAATTCAATCTGGCTTGTTCAGATTGAAATATGTTCTAATATTTTCCTGGCAAGACCCATTGAATCCTTCCTAAAAGAATAAAGACACCTCAGTCTTACTCATAAGCAATAAAAAGGAACTTTACTCACGACCAGGCAGAGGACAGTGTGATCCCTGAAGGCAGGCTTAAGGCTTAAAATTCCACTGTACAAGGAAGGTGATTTCTTTCAAGTGGAAATGAAGGTGAACTTCCCTGTGGCACAAGTGGTTTTGCAATGGAACACACCAACACTGAAGGCACTGGCCACTCCTAGGTCAGATATTGCTTATTTAACTTTTTTTTATATACTATTAACCTTCTTCAATCGACAGCATATGGTGAACCAAACATAAAATAGTCCCAGCCAAAGAAGGGGAATGTGTACGTGAAGGGAAAGGACAGAAATCTTTGATAGAAATAAAATTACCTCTTATGTTTCTTAGAGTTTTCTGGTCTTCTCCCCTTGTTCCCACCACAAAAATAAAAACTGCTTTTGTCTGGAAAACCCCCAGAACCCCTGGAAATGTCAAAGAAAAGCTTTAAAAGGTGATAATTTCAGGGTTAGCAGGAGGACACTTTTCAGCCACCAAACGCGCGGGTAAACAAGGATGCTTTTTGATCCTTCCTGGGACATCTCAATGGGGTGGGCATTCCAGAAGTGGGGAGCCACCTATAAGAAGACCGTCTGATGGGGTCACAACTTGCAGATTATGTTATAATCTCTCCTCTTCTTCCTCTTCTTCCTCTTCTCCTTCACTGGTGGTGGTAGTGCACATTGTTGTGGTTGTGGTTTTTGTTACGACTTGGATGCATGAATCAGCAATAAATTGTCTTACTCATCATCTTTTCAGATCCAGCATCCAGCAGTCCAAAATGGCCTGCGGCTACACTTCCACCTGTTGCACCCCATCCTGTTATCCAGTTGGCGGTCTGGGCTCGCTGAAACCAAGTTGTGGCTTTGGGGGATTGGGCCCAGCATTGGGGCCCTTAGGAAGCATTGGGCTGGGCTTAGGAGGCATTAGGGGGGGCTTTGGGGGTTCAAGTGGTGGTGGAGTGTCATCAAGTAGCCTTGCTATAAATCCTGCTGCCAGTGTTGGTTGCATCACTCAGACACCACCATCGGAAGTAGTCATCCAGCCACCTCCAGTAGTTGTGACCCTCCCAGGAGCAATACTCGCTGCCACGTGTGAGCCAATTCGTGTGGGAGGATACACTGCCTGTGGTGGCACATCGTCTGTGGGAGGAGGCCAGGGATGCAGCCCCTCTAGATGCTATTCGTGCTATTAAATAGAGCACTCAGGCTGGCAGAATGCCCTCACCGGCAATTGACGAACTCGGCATGGCTTCACGGTGGATGATCTCATGGACACCTAGGTGCCAGAAACGCCAAGTGTCCTCAGTTCAACCCCCAAGTATACGGGATTTCCAGATGCTTGGCTCATCCATGTTCGTCTTACAAATGTGCAGCTGCTTCCTAAGATGTGTTGTTCTATTCGCTATGCATTTTTTCTTCCTCTGTGCTTTTGCTTTGGGACATATCTCCAGCTCACGGGCAAATGTATCTTTGAATGTATCCAACCACTATTCCTCCCGAATGCCATAGAAACACGATACAACTCTGATTGTGTTTGCATTACCTGTCCCATCAATATCTATGTTTGAACTACCTTACCGCAAAGCCTAGAAGATGTTTCTTCCTTTTTTTCTGGAACTGAAAATATTCTCTGACTTCCTCTATTGCATTAAACTTAGTTTCAGCATTGAACGTGTTGTCTTCGGGGTGTTTCTTATGCTTCCCAATATGGAGGGCAAGTCGGCGCTCCTGAGGAGAATGCTGTTGCACAGGAGAATTTAGAAGCATTTTGTGGGTAAAACGTGGGCTGGGTGAGGTGTCAGTTAGGTGGATTTGAATTGATTGACTAACTGAGCCCAAAGGGTACTCCTTTATAGTTCCTCGTCATCATGGGGGGGAAATTATAAGTGGGATGCAGCAGGGTTCTGCCTTAGGCCCATTGCTGTCCAACACCTTTCTAAATGACTTGGATGAAGGAAATGAGGAATTTGAAGATGACACCAAACTGGGAGGGGAGCTAATGCCGCAGAAGACAGAATGAGAATTCAAAATGACCTTAACGGGTTGGAGAACTGGGCCAAAGCTAACAAAATGAATTTCAATAGGAATAAATGTAAGGTTCTGTACTTAGGCAGGAAGAAGCAGCCACATAAACATAAGATGGGGGGGCACATGGCTTACTAGCAGTACATGTGAAAAGGATCTAGGGGTCTTAGCTGACCACCTGCTTAACATGGGTCAACAGTATGATGCAGCAGCAAAAAAAGGTCATGCTACTCTAGGCTTCATCAACAGAAGTGTAGTGTCCAGATCAGGGGAAGTAACAGTACCTCTCTATTCTGCCTTGGTCAGACGGCATCTGGAATACTGTGTCCAGTTCTGGGTGCCACAGTTTAAGAAGGATGTTGACAACTGGAATGTGTGCAGAGGAGGGCAACCAAGATTATCAAGGGTATGGAAACCAAGCCTTACGAGGAATGGTTGAGGGAGTTGGGTGTGTTTAGCCTGGAAAAGAGGAGACCAAGAGGAGATATGACAGCCATCTTCAAATATCCCAAGGGCTACCAAATGGACAATGAGCGAGCTTGTTTTCTCCTGCACTGCTGGGTAGGATTTGAACCAATGGTTTCCAGTTACAAGAAATGAGATTCCAATTAAATATCAGGAAGAACTTTATGACACTAAGAACTATTCCAAAGTGGAACAGACTCTCTTGGGAAGCTGCAGACTCTTCTTGGAGGTTTTTAAGCAGAGGTCGGTTGGCCCTCTGTCATGGATGCTTCAGCTGAGATTCCTGCATTGCAGGGGGTTGGACTAGATGACCCTCAAGGTGCCTTCCAACTCTGCAGTTCTTTTATTCTATGATACTTCTGGATGAAATATTTTTCCCCCTATGAAATACCTTCCCAGCCCTGCCAACCAGCAACCCAAATAGTTCAGTGAGGCACTAACTGTTATTTGGTACTGCTCATATTGATCCAGAGCAAACTCCAACATATAGTTAGCAGAGTAAAGCTTAAACACGTTGCAAGATTTCCCAAAATAAACCAGAGGGAATTCATTCTTCATCCAGCAGAGCTTTAGTACTGAAGGTAAATGAGCATAATAGTCACAAATCCATACATCTTGAGGATTGGCACAGTCCATAAGAAATCCAGTTGCAGCGGACTTAAACTTATAATAGCTTACGAAGCCCCTTCCGCCCTACGGAGGAGGTGGTGTTGCAGGCTTCACGAACCCACCAGGCGCGCGGAGGCTGGAGCCCAGCCCCACACGATTGGGGGGATTCCCGGCCGCGTCATCCCCTGGCCAGCCAATCGGCTGGCTCTGAGGGCATGACCTGCCCTATTTAAGGCAGGATGCAGCCGGGGATCTCCCTCTTTGCCGCCTGCAAGCTGTTCCTGCAAGCGGAGTTTGTAACCTGAAGCGTCTATAACCTGAAGCATCTGTAACCCAAAGTACCACTGAAGAAGGGGGCAGGTCTGCTTCTCAGTGTATTATTCAGAGGTTCACGGCCAGCCTCAGCTTTAAGTTTCATTTCCTGGGAAGTGGAAACTATGTGGGAACTATTTTTTGACTGATTTATATATGGAGCTGTTTTTAATTGTTCTTACCTTTTTTATGATTGTACCAGTTTTATTCTTATGTAACTGTATATTTTATTGTAATAACACATAATGGGACCTTCTGGCAAATGGCAGGTAAGAATTCAATTCAGATCACATCAGATCAGATCAGATCAGATCAGCAATATTGGTAAAACCACAACGTAAGATTTTTGTTTCTTACAATACTATAAATGAGTCAGGAATATTCTTTTAAGTCAGTGAGAGGTATTCTGAAGCAGTTGATGAATTAGGGGAAACTAGGGGCAGCCATTAAGTGAATGATTAGCCTTTGAATTTATGCTGCTGTGCATTTAACATGGGATATCCTGGATTTTTGGGTCACAGGTGGCACTATGGGTTAAACCACAGAGCCTAGGAATTGCGGATCAGAAGGTTGGCGGTTCGAATCCCCATGATGGGGTGAGCTCCCATTGCTCGGTCCCTGCTCCTGCCAACCTAGCAGTTCGAAAGCACATCAAAGTGCAAGTAGATAAACAGGTACCGCTCTGGCGGGAAGGGAAACGGCATTCCAGTGCACTGCTCTGGTTTGCCAGAAGCGGCTTAGTCATGCTGGCCACATGACCCGGAAGCTGTACACTGGCTCCCTCGGGTCAATAAACCGAGATGAGCGCCGCAACCCCAGAGTCGGTCACGACTGGACCTAATGGTCAGGGGTCCCTTTACCTTTACCTTTTTAAAGGGGAAGGCGCTCATCTTGGCCTCTGCTGGAGGTTAGGTGTGTCGTCTCCAAAGGTGGCAAGTACAGGGAAGCAAATGCATTGCCTTTGTAGTGTTGGTGACTTCCCAGGGGTTGGCACCCCTAGGCAATGGCTAAAGCCCACATTTCAGTCCCCGACTCTGCTGCTGGTCTTTCTCCTCACTGCCAGCATTTGTCCTCAGCGCGACTGCAGTGACAGGATCAAAAAGAAAACTTCCAACATGCAAATAAAAAAGGCTCCCATCTGTGGTTTAGTGCAACAATTTTTGGTTTTAAGGAGAAAAATGGTGTTTGCTGGTTCTCCAGTTTTTCTCGTGGCTCAGTACCTCAAAGCTCCTAAGTGGAGTTCAGAGGAGGCTGGTGTTATGGAGCCTGGATGAGCCAATAGTCTCCCATGCTCTCCAATCAGCCCTGCAGTTTGGGAGGTTTGCATTGACTAAGCCATCCTTTCTCCTCCAAGATCCAGCAGCACCATGCAATGCGGTCGATTATGTGGGGCATAGCTTATCTCAGACATCCAAATGTTCGGGACTACAAATTACATCATCCCTAGCTAACAGGAATGGTTTTTCCCCTTCCCAGCTTCAATTAGCCTAAAATGTGGGACATTTTATGGTGCAATTTTCTTTGAAGAGTAAAATACCCCACCACAAAAAGAGTTATGTTTCTCAGGGATATGGAATTAAGTTGGGTGTTGGTGCTGGAGTGAGGGACAAGAATTAAAGAAACCCACAGAGAACAGGTGCTATGCTGAAGCTAAGTTTAATGCATAAGAGGAAGACAGAGAACATTTTCATTTCAGAAACCAAGGAAGAATCGCCTTCCAAGCATTGCAGTAAGGCAATTCAAACATTGATCTTGATTACACTGGTAATACATAGACATTCAGAATTGTATTATGTTTCTACGGCATTCAAATGCAGTACATGTTGCATGCATTCAAACATTTGCCCCTCAACTGGTGATACATTCCACAGCAAAAGCAAAGAAAAAGAAGAAGAAGAGGAAATGCATAGTGAATAGAAGTTGGGATCAACACATCCTAGGAAGCAGCTGCACATTTGTAAGGCAAGCATGGATGAGCCAAGCATCTGGAAATCCAATAAACTTGGTGGTTGTACTGGGGACGCTTCGCACTTCTGGCACCAAGGCCCATGAGATCATCCACCGTGAAGCCATGCCGAGTTCGTCTATTGCCGGTGAGGGCATTCTGCCGGTCTGAGTGCTCTCTTTAATAGCACGAATAGCATCTAGAGGGGCTGCATCCCTGGCCTCCTCACACAGACGATGTGCCACCACAGGCGGTGTATCCTCCCACACGAAGTGGCTCACACGTGGCAGCGAGTATTGGTCCTGGGATAGTCACAATTACTGAAGGTGGCTGGATGACTACTTCCGATGGTGGTGCCTGATTGATGCAACCAACACTGGCAGCAGGATTTATAGCAAGGCTACTTGATGACACTCCACCACCACCTGAACCCCCAAAGCCCCCCCCCAATGCCTCCTAAGCCCAGCCGATAACTTCCTAAGGCCCCCAATCCTTGGCCCAGTCCCCCAAAGCCCCCAAAGCCACAACTTGGTTTCAGCGAGCCCAGACCGCCAACTGGATAACAGGATGGGGTGCAACAGGTGGAAGTGTAGCCGCAGGCCATTTTGGAGTGATGGGTACTGGATCTGAAAAGATGATGAGTAAGACAATTTATTGCTGATTCATGCATCCAAGTCATAACAAAAACCGCAACCACAACAATGTGCACTACCACCACCAGTGAAGGAGAAGAGGAAGAAGAGGAGAGATTATAACATAATGTGCAAGTTGTGACCCCATCAGACGGTCTTCTTATAGGTGGCTCCCCACTTCTGGAATGCCCACCCCATTGAGATGTCCCAGGAAGGATCAAAAAGCATCCTTGTTTACCCGCGCGTTTGGTGGCTGAAAAGTGTCCTCCTGCTAACCCTGAAATTATCACCTTTTAAAGCTTTTTTTTTACATTTCCAGGGGTTCTGGGGGTTTTCCAGACAAAAGCAATTTTTATTTTTGTGGGCTGAACAAGGGGAGAAGACCGGAAAACTCTAAGAAACATAAGAGGTTATTTTATTTCTATCAAAGATTTCTGTCCTTTCCCTTCACGTACACATGCCCCTTCTTTGGCTGGGACTATTTTATGTTTGGTTCACCATATGCTGTCGATTGAAGAAGGTTAATAGTATATATAAAAAAGTTAAACAAGCAATATCTGACCTAGGAGTGGCCAGTGCCTTCAGTGTTGGTGTGTTCCATTGTAAAACCACTTGTGCCACAGGGAAGTTCACCTTCATTTCCACTTGAAAGAAATCGCATTCCTTGTACAGTGGTACCTCAGGTTAAGTACTTAATTTGTTCCAGAGGTCCATTCTTAACCTGAAACCTGTTTTTAACCTGAAGCACTATTTCTGGGTTAGCGGAGTGTGTAACCTGAAGCGTATTTAACCTGAGGTATCACTTTATTATGAACTTTTTGGTTCAGCTCTTATTCTCTACAATAGGGATGATGAACCTGTGGTCTCCCAGATGTCCTTGGTCAACAACTCCAACCATCCTTGGCCCCAGGCTATGGGCTATACTATTGGCTTGATGGTATTTGGAGTGCATCAACACTGAGACAGCCACAGCTTCCCCGCCATTTCTGCAGCAACAGAAAGCAGATATGTTCCATCCTGCACTTGACAGCCTTAAGATATGGGGCAAGGGCAGGTTTATTGCCTCTTCATCACCTCTGCCATCCTCACCCACTTTTCCTTTTCTGTTGTGCTTTTCAGATTGCAAGCATGTGGCAGAAACTGATCATTTGAAAGGTGTTCTTGGAGCCTTTTGTAGAAGTGTTGGTTAAGGTCATTTTGAGGAAGCAAATGGCAAAAAGCTCATTTTCAAGACTCTGAATATATGTACCCCTCCAAAAATACTTTGCCATTCATGACCGAAGCCATTGCTTGTCACCAGGTTCAATGAGGAGATTTATCTCCACTTCCCAATCATTGGCCCAAGTGAAGAAGAGAAGAGTTTGGATTTGATATCCCGCTTTATCACTACCCGAAAGAGTCTCAAAGCAGCTAGCATACTCCTTTCCCTTCCTCCCACACAACAAATACTCTGTGAAGTGAGTGGGGCTGAGAGACTTCAGAGAAGTGTGACTGGCCCAAGGTCACCCAGCAGCTGCATGTGGAGGAGCAGAGACGTGAACCCGGTTCCCCAGATTACGAGTCTACCGCTCTTAACCACTACACCACACTGGCTCTCTTTAGGCAGCTACCCTTCAATTCTTGAGACTGGGAGGCCCATCCCTTCCAGAGCAGGCTCTACCTGGAGGTATAGCTTGTTTCTCCTGATAGAGGAAAGGCTGTAGCACAATAATAGATAACATGCATGGCATTCAAAACAGCCCAGGTTGTGTAGTGATTAAGAGCGGTATAATTGTAATCTGGTGAACCAGGTTCGCGTCTCCTCTCCTCCACATGCAGCTGCTGGGTGACCTTGGACTAGTCATACTTCTTTGAAATCTCTTAGCCCCACTCACCTCACAGAGTGTTTGTTGTGGGGGAGGAAGGGAATATTAGCCACTTTGAGACTCCTTAGGGTAGTGATAAAGCGGAATATCAAATCCAAACTCCTCCTCCTCCTCCTTCTTCTTCTTCTGGTTCAATACCTGGCATCTCAAGGTAAGGTAGCAGAAGGACCTTCCCTGAAACCCAGGAGAGGCACCACCAGACAGTGTAGACTAGGAATTGGGTGGGGGCTTCTGTAGCCCTTCAAATGCTGTTGGACTCCGGTTGGTACAGCCAATGGCCAGGAATGATGGGAGTTGTAGTCCTTTAACTCTGTGAGGACAATAGATATTCCCCATCCCAGCTGTAGAGAGACAGACCATTGCTCTGACTCCGTATGAAAGGAGCCTTTCTTCATCTCTAACCTGTGGGATGCAATCGGCTGGGAGCAGTCAAATACAGCATTCCTTGTTTTGCTAGAGTGGACATGCAAGGGAATGTTTGGTCCAGCCAGTTGAAACTTCCTGTTCCTCCTGGTCTGGAGCATCCTTCCTTGCATGTGACTAGTGGGTGGGTGTGGCCTTTCCAGACCTGGTAAAAGGAGAAGGCATACTGCCACTCTCTCTCTTTTCCACCTTCTTTTTGTCCTGCTAACTTCCTGGAATGAACGGCTGGCTGCCAGCCAAGCAATCCCCCAGGTCCCTTATGGGATAACACTGTTAGAATAAGTTTGGAATTTTAAGCCTTAAGCCTGCCTTCAGGGATCACACTGTCCTCTGCCTGGTCGTGAGTAAAGTTCCTTTTTATTGCTTATGAGTAAGACTGAGGGGTCTTTATTCTTTTAGGAGAGATTCAAGGGGTCTTACCAGGAAAATATTAGAACACATTTCAATCTGAACAAGCCAGATTGAATTGTGTATTGTCTTAATAAACTCACATGAGTTTGCAACAAGTTTTCTGCTGTGTAAAGGGGAAAGTAAAGAAACTTGCTAACGCAAGTTAGGAAGGATATTTATAAACAATATATCCTCTCCTGCCACCCTCAAGATTCCCACATAACCTTCCAAAGTGACAAAGAAGATGAGCAAAGAGAAGCAGGTCTGGGTTCAAAGAAGGAGACAGAGAGAGTGAAGTTTGGAAAGGAAGAGGCAGCAAAAGGCATGGAGTTCTCTCACTTACCAAGGTCTGAAGAGAGGTACTCAGGGGAAGGTGAGGGGAGCTGTTGTTAGAATCGTGGGCAGCAAGTCCTTTTATACGATTCTAGGACCGCAAGTCCCTCCCTTGTAGACAAAAACTGCTTTCAGGTGTCCTACCCCCAAAGGCCCTGACTAATTATTGAAAGAACACTTCATCCTGAACCACCCTGTATTCATTAGCAACGTGTTTTATCCAATTCCATTCCCCTTTCATTATCCTGTTGTTGACTCCTTTTTATGATTTAAGACACTTATTAAATTGGTGACAACTCCCCTCCCTAAAGAATGTAGGTGTGTCTAGGCTACAAGGCCCCTGTCTACTGAATTCTAGAGATTTGTGTAAATCCCATCTTCCCATGCTGGTATGGGTTTATCTGTTTTAAAGATGCCCTTTTATACTTCCCTTATAATCCCTCCCTATGTTTGCTTTAAACAAAGCCCTCCAAATTGAATTCAGGGGACATTGGCCTCAGAGGGACCTTCCTTAAGCAAGGCCAGTCATTGGTCCATCCAGCTCAATGTTGCCTACACTTTCACCCTGCAATGTCATTCATTTAATTCATTTATTTAATTAATTGATGTACCGTCCTATACCCAGAGGTCTCAGGGCGGTTAACAAAAAAGATCACAATACAGTGGTATCTCGGGTTAAGTACTTAATTCGTTCCGGAGGTCTGTTCTTAACCTGAAGCACCACTTTATCTAATGGGGCCGCCTGCTGCTGTGCCGCCGGTGCACAATTTCTGTTTCTGTTCTTATCCTGATTTCTGTTCTTATCCTGAAGCAAAGTTCTTAACCCGAGGTACTATTTCTGGGTTAGCGGAGTCTGTAACCTGAAGTGCATGTAACCTGAGTTACCACTGTATATAAAATAAAAATAAAAACAATAACCCAATGGAGCCACATTTGAAAAGGGCATAGGATGTCAATCAAATCAACCAGAGGCAGGGGCGTCCTACCCATAGAGGCTAGTGGCGTGGGGTGCCAGGGTGCCAAGTTCTGGAGGGCGCCAGGGAAGAGGCAGAGGCTGGGCGCGGCGCCTCCCGGCATCAGCTCGCCACCCTCACCCGCCTCGTTGAAGCAGCGCCTCCTTTAGGCCCGCGAAGCTGCCGGCAGCGCTGTAAAAAGGTTGACAACTCTGGGAAATTGGGGGGGGGGGGCAGAGGGATTTTTGCACACAGTGCCGGATATACGTAAGAAGGCCCTGGCACAAGGAGAACTAAGTACCAGGCCAGTACAGAACAATTGGCCTGCACATGCTGTCCTCTCCCTCGCACCCTCAGAAGAAACAGAAGAGAAGGAGGCAAAGGGAGGCATGATGCCACAGAGGAAAATGTTCCCTATCTGGACAAGGGGTACAGATGGGGAGGAGTTCCTTAGAGCAAGTATTCTTATTGGGAAGGAGAAGGTAAGAGCCAGAACTCCAGGCAGAGGCCATACAGGGCTAAACCATCTTGGTGTGTGGGCAGAAGGCTGGCTGGGCAACTCAAAACAAATATGCTATGGAAAACTGGGATAGATGTAAGATATATGTTCAAAAATACAGTAAAGGTTCGCTGTCTATGCTAGCATTCGATTGATGTTGGAGAGAGACTGAGTTGAGAAATAAGACCAAGGGTACATATTGATATAGGAATGTATTAGATAAAATGTAAAGAAATACACAAGAATAAGAGTACATTCATTTGTAAAAAAAAGAATATACAATGGGATAGACAGGAAGTCCAAAGTGTTGGTACAGACCGTATTTTTGCTCCATAGGGCACAGCGGCCCATAGGACGCAACAAGTTTTTTTGGGGGGGAATAAAGAAAAAAAAATTATTTCCCCCCAGGCGCTTGCGGGGCAGGCAGCGGGGAGAAGCGCTCTTCTCCCCACCGCCTGCCTTCAGACCAGGTCCGGGGACAGCAGGAAGACGCGCTGCGCCTCCCCGCTGTCCCTGGAGCTTAAGGGGCTGGCAGCGGGGAGAAGCACGCGTCTCCCCGCCGTCAGCCTCCAAACCACATCGGGAGACAGCGGGATGGTGGCGTTCCGCCTCCCCGCTGTCCCCCGACCTTGTGGGGCTGGCGCTGGGGTTCTCCTGAAGTCTGGAGAGCGAGAGCGGTCGGTGCGCACCGACCCCTCTCACTCTCCAGGCTTCAGCGAAAGCCTGCATTCGCTCCATAGGACGCACACACATTTCCCCTTCATTTTTGGAGGGGAAAAAGTGCGTCCTATGGAGCGAAAAATACGGTATATGATTTTGAAATAGTTTTTTGTCCTTTCTTTTAGTATATAAACTTTGTATACATGTTGAAAATTATAGTATATTAAGCCTTCTGATGTAATATGATAATGTTTACCGATGCAACATAAGAACTTTAATAAATATTTTTTTATTTTTTTTTAAAAGGAAGGCTGGCTGGGAGAGAGGCACAGAGATCTCTGGGAATGCAATGCTGGGCTGCTGTGAAGGGCGGGCTCCTCTTCAGGTGAGTATTCTGGCCATTTAACCGATTTCCGGCTGGGCGCTGTTTTTAACAGACAAATCCAGGCTATGTCTGGGAAATTCCAGGTGTATGGCAACCCTAACATTCTTAAAGGTCCTGTACAACCTGGAAAAGCTCTGCCAAACGGCATCAGGAGGAAAAACGGGGGGAAAAGAAGGGAAGCTCTATTTTGCAAAAGGATTATGATGGAAACGAAGAGCTGACTCTTCCCCATCCTTTATTGTTTATGGAGTGAACTGAATAACGCTAAGAGGACTTGGAATTTAATTTAATTGGAAGTAGAACTGCTCATTTATGTTCAGTTGGACGGAAGGATGAATGGAATCTGTGAACTTGCCAAGGAACTGATAAGGTTCATTGAGTCATCTGCAGTTCGACAGGAGTGAGTGTGTCAATGGCCTGAGCCATTCAGTTGTTATGCAATTTGGCCAGGACTTTGAAAGAAGCACCAGGCAAAGCTTGACCAATGGAAAAGACGAATGGGAATTATAATCCAACAACATCTGGAGGGCACTATGATGCTCACCTGTGGTCTACGCAAATTGAGACGCAAGGTGTCCTCCATGGTTTCATGCAGGAATCATTTCTCAGTCCTACTTGAAGGTGTTGGCCATTGAACCCGAGACCTGCTGTGTGTGATGCACTTATTGTACCACTGAGCCACTTCTCTGTGACAGAAGCAACAAAAGAGATTTTGGATTCATGGTTCTGGTGTCTGTGTGGTTGCCATGATAGTCTCTCCAGTTACGTTTACGTTTCTGGTTTTGTTTCCTGTCTAATACCTTTCACATAAGTCTACTCCTTGGGCTCATAGGATTAATAGCCTCCTCTTCCAGGGAGGAAATACTCCTCCTCCTTCTTTCTGAGCCTACCTGTGCTTCTTGAGCGAGTTGGCTTCTCTCCATCCCACCTTCTACTATTGTCTTATCTGCATTCCTTTCAGTGTCAGGGGGAGAGGGAGCAGACAGCCCAGTGCTCCCAGCTGTCTGAGAGAAATGCAAGCTGTCCTGCTGCTGGCTGCTTCCTAACTCATGCTGTGCCTTTCTACGTGCCTTTCTGAGTTCATGACAACAGGTGTCTGAGCTATCCATAGTTGTCTATGGATAGTATGAACACCTGCTGTTTCTCATTTCTGAATCCAGCCTTAATTATGCTCACAGTAGTCAAGGAACATTGTGTCCCTAGACACATGAGCAACTTCTCCCACCTACTTTTGATTGCATATGGCTACCCTGTAATATTGAAGAAATCAAAGCAGCACTTTAATTATGTGACTTCACCAAAGCAGAGAGAGAGGACTCAAGGTGCTCAAGGGGTTTCATGCTCCAAGCCTTGTTCCCCCATAATAGTCGGCTTTCAGAATGAGTGTAAGTTGGTGGAGGGAATCGCTTCCCCCTCTTAGGCATATCCATTGTGCTTTCTTTTCTCCTGTGACATTTTGTATTAAGATTCATTGCACGCTACCTGGACCCTCTCTGTTTATGGAGACAAGGAATACACACACACAGGCAAAGGGAACGTTCTTTCATATGTCGTGGACATGTAAAAGGGGGAAAGAGTATTGGGAAGTGATCTATAATGAATTGAAAGAAATGTTTCAAAGTACTTTTGCCCAAACAACAGAGTCCTTTCTGTTGGGGATAATTCAGAATGAAATCCCCAGGTGTCAGAAAAGGTTATTTATGTATGCAACAACTGCAGTCTGTGTTTGGTCAACCCAAAAATGGAAAACGAGCGAGGTCCCAACCAAAGAAGCTTGGCAACCTAAGTTGACAAAATACGCACAACTTGCAGAATTAACATATAGAATAAGAGAACAAAAAGAACATAAAGAAGATTGGAAAACGTTTATTGAATATATGGAAAATAATTGTGTACAGTTGAAAATGCTGGCAGCATTAAGATAAATACAACAGTGTAAATAAGTTTTGATGGATGCAAAAGTGGAATACTGATTGGTTTGGTTTTTTTGTAAAAATATGAGGGATTTAAGAAATGTAAAGCAAACCATGGAAAGAGAAGGGAAGTCATTGATATCTTAAGGTAAAACGAGTGTTTGACATTGTAAAACAGGAAATTTAATAAAAATTATATTAAAAAGGAGCACAAACACACACGAACATCCTTGTGATGGCCTGGGATTCCGATTCGGAGGATGAAACAGAGGAATCCCGGCCTGCACAGGAGTCCCCGCCTCCAGGGCCGGCTGAACTGGGGCAAGGCCTAGATGCTGAAGAGCCTGCACCTGTGGTAGTGCATCAGGAGCTGGCCCCAGGTGAAGCCCTTCTGGCCCCAGAGAGGCTTGACGACTCAGTGGCCACAGGTGAGCCTCCTCCAGGGCCCAGTAACCCTTCGGCCTCTCCTGATCTGCAGAGGTTTAGAGCAGAGAGGCGAAGGGAACTGGTTGCCCCCAGGAGGAGTGCTCGCCTTAAGGCCAGAGGAGGCGGGGCTCCTGGGGGCCGGGACCGCCCCTGGCCTTAGAAGAGGATAAAAGCCCAGTCAGCCCGGCCCCAGGTTGCGGGAGCAACGTCGTTGTTGGCTTCGGACCTTCCTGCGTTCCTGATCCCTGCTCGGCCTCCTGTTCCTGACTATCCGGTACTCCTGTTCCCTGCTCGGCCTCCTGTCCCCGACCATCCGGTGTTCCTGTTCCCTGCACAGCCTCCTGTTCCAGCGTTCCTGTTCACCGCCCGGCACTCTGCCTCGGACCTTGCCCCTCTTCGTGTGGACTCTGCTACACCCAAGGTACCTTACCCCCGGGACCAGCACAGTTTGCTCCCGCCACCTCCCGCACTCCCCCTTCGTAGGGGTGCGTTCGGGAAGAGCCAGAGGCCATGGCTGAACAGGCGGCTGCACTGGTGGCTTTGGCCCAGGAGAACCAGGCCTTGTCTCACACCGTGCAGCAGCTCAGTGACGCGGTTGAGGCACTTCAGCAACGCTTGGAAGCCCTACCGGCTCCTGGGGCCGACGCCCCGGCTCCGGGCAAGTACCCAGTGGCTTTGCCTGAGAAATTTGATGGAGCCCCGGCCAGCTTTCCCATGTTCCTGGCCCAGGCCAAACTGTATATTCAGGGGCGAGCCCGGAACTTTCCTGACGACCGTACCAAGGTGCACTTTTTGATTAGCTTGTTAAAGGACCAGGCGGCCAAGTGGGCGTTGCCGCTACTCAGGCAAGACTCCCCCTTGCTGGCAGACTATACGGGGTTTTGCAATCGTTTGGAGGCCGCGTTCGGCAACCCCCAGAAAGAGAGTCAAGCCAACCGGGCGATTCGGCATTTGAAACAGGGCAAGTCCACGGTGGCCACATATACCACGGAGTTTCGGCTGTTGGCACAGGACTTGACCTGGAATGACTCGGCACTGCGGGACCAGTATCTCGAAGGGCTTTCGGACGAGGTACTGGACCAGTTGGCCACAATGGAACGCCCCACCACGCTGGACACTCTCATTCAACGGAGTCTACAAATAGACGACCGGTTGGAGGATCGTCGTCAGGCCCGGGGTTGCCGACACTTCCAGTTCACGGCACCAGCTTTTTCCGGCAGCCCCACGGTCACAACTGATTTAACGGAGGAGCCTATGCAGCTCGGGGCAGTGCGGCCACGCCTTTCCCCCGCAGAGAAGGCGCGGCGTCGGGATGGAAATCTCTGTCTTTACTGTGGCGGAAGTGGACACTTCGCTCGGTCCTGCCCTGAGAAACGCCAGCCGCAGGGAAACCGCCAACCCCAGTAGCTGATGGCCCTAGCTACCGGGGGTCCCAAACCGTACAGAATGGGCCCGCACCAATGGACTTGCAACATCTTATGGTTTCGGTACGTTTATACCCTCCAGGTGGGCCCTGGATCCTCACCCATGCTTTGGTAGATTCAGGGGCAACCCGCTCCTATATGGACGCTGCTTTTGCCGCCCATCATCAGGTGCCACTTCGGAACAAGCCAGTACCGGTCCAGGTGGAAGCGATTGACGGACGACTTCTGCGGTCAGGTGCCGTTACTCAGGAGACCCAGCCTCTGGTCCTGTGTCTCCAGCAGCACCGGGAGTTGCGAACTTTGGACATTGCCTCTATGCCCCGCTTCCCCCTGGTGCTCGGGATGGACTGGCTGGAAGCCCACAACGTTCAGATTGACTGGGTCAAACGGACCGTGCACTTCCCAGTCCCATGTTCCCATGCTCAATCCGGAACGCTGGCGTCCGCGCCCTCAGAGGAGGCAGCACCCACGCTCCCAGCCGTGTACCAGGACTACCAGGACGTGTTCGAGGAACGGGGGGCAGACCAGCTGCCGCCGCATCGGCCTTTTGACTGCGGCATAGACCTCCAACCCGGAGCGCCTTTACCAGTGAGTCGCTTATATTCCCTAACAGAGCCAGAGCGCGAGGCTTTGCAGGACTTCTTGCGCAAGAACCTGGAGCGTGGGTTCATTAGGCCTTCCACCTCGCCCACCGCGGCACCGGTGCTTTTTGTTAAGAAGAAATGTGGGGAACTCCGCCCTTGCCATGATTACCGAGCCCTGAACAAAATTACCGTCCCAGACCGGTACCCCTTGCCCCTTATCTCGGAGCTGCTGGAGCGGGTGCAAGGGGCACAGGTGTTCACCAAGCTGGACCTCCGGGGGGCCTACAACTTGATTCGGATCCGAGCCGGGGATGAGTGGAAGACAGCGTTTGGGACCCGGTACGGGCAGTTCGAATATTTGGTTATGCCTTTCGGTTTGTGCAACGCGCCTGCTGTGTTTCAACGCTACATCAACCACGTGTTTCAGGACTTGTTAGACAAGTACGTGGTGGTGTATTTGGATGACATACTGATTTACTCCCGTGACCCGGCCCGCCATGAGGGACATGTCCGGACCGTGCTGCAGCGCTTGCGTGAGCACCGTTTGTACGCAAAGCTCAGCAAGTGCGAGTTCCATCAGCGGACTGTGGACTTCCTTGGTCACCGGCTCTCTCCAGATGGGGTGCAAATGGACCCGGGGAAGGTGACAGCGGTTCAAGAATGGGCGGCACCCCGGAACCGCAAGGACCTACAGCGTTTCCTGGGGTTCGCCAATTACTACCGGACCTTCATCGCTGATTATGCTCATCGCACCACCCCGTTGACCCGGCTACTGCGCCCAAAGACGCCGTTTTCCTGGGACAAGGAGGCAGAGGAGGCGTTTCAGGGGTTGAAGGCCTGTTTCCAGAGGGCACCAATCTTACAACATCCTGACCCCTCTCGACCCTTTGTGGTGGAGACCGACGCTTCCAGTACGGCTCTCGGTGCCGTCTTGTCTCAACAGATTGGTCCTGAAGCGCCACTCTTACCCTGTGCCTTCTATTCCCGCCAGCTCCTACCAGCGGAGCGTAACTATACTGTGTGGGAGCGGGAACTACTGGCCATCAAGGTAGCCTTTGAGGTCTGGCGCCACCATCTTGAGGGGGCACGACATCCGGTGGAGGTGAGAACCGACCACCGGAACCTGGAGTACCTCCAGACCACCCGCAAGCTGAACCAAAGACAGATCCGGTGGGCGTTGTTCTTTTCCCGGTTCCAGTTCCGGATCCGCTACATCCCTAGCTCTCAGAATCAGAAGGCGGATGCCCTGTCCCGGAAACCTGAAGACAACGCAGACACGGTACAGCAAGCAGAACCCACCACGATCCTACCTCCGGCTGCATTCCTGGCCACCCAGGAGGCGCAGCCACTGCAGGTTCGGGTGCGGGAACAGCAGCGGGTCGACGCTTGGGCCCAGGAACGACTCCGGGAGCTGGCTGAAGGGTCCAGCCCACAGTATCCGGGGCTGGTCCTGCATCAGGGCCTTCTGCTGCACCACGGTCGTCTGTACATCCCGCCAGGGCCACTACGGCTGGAGGTTCTCCGGATGGCCCATGATGCCCCAGCAGCGGGGCACTTTGGACGGTATCGGACCACCCATCTGGTCAGTCGAGAGTTTTGGTGGCCCCGCCTGAAGGCTGACGTGGCTCGCTACGTTGCTGGTTGTGATGTCTGCCGGCGCGCTAAGGGACCTACCGGGCGACCCCCCGGCCTACTTCAGCCATTGCCAGTTCCACCGCACCCTTGGCACACGGTTTCGTTGGACTTTGTAGTGGACTTACCCTCGTCTCGTGGCTGTACCTGCCTTCTGGTTTTCTCCGACCATTTCACCAAGATGGTGCACTGCGCTCCCTGTCCATCTGTACCCACAGCCAAGGAAACTGCTCAGCTGTACCTTCAGCATGTCTTCCGCCTGCATGGCCTACCTGAGCGCGTGGTGTCCGACCGGGGCGTTCAGTTCACATCCCGGTTCTGGCAAGCACTACACCAGACCCTCGGGACGGAGGTCTGCCTCTCGTCAGCCTATCACCCACAGACCGATGGCCAGACGGAACGGGCGAACGCGGTGCTGGAGCAGTACCTCCGGTGTTACTGCAGCTACCAGCAGGATGACTGGGTCGACCACCTGGCATTGGCGGAGTTCGCCTACAATAACGCGGTGAATGCGTCCACCCAGCAGACCCCGTTCCAGGCCAGTTATGGTTATCATCCACGGCTGTTTCCAGAGGTGCTGCCGACATCCGCAGTCCCGGCGGTGACGGAGTGGCTTCAAGAGCTCCAGTCCCAGCAACAGCTTTTGGTGGAGCAACTGCACCAGGCCAAGGAAGCGTACAAGGCCCAGGCCGACCGCCACCGCCAGGTGGGGCCGGAACTTCGCGTCGGTGACCTGGTTTGGCTCTCCACTCGCCACCTCCACCCCTCTCGACCTTCGCGGAAGTTGGACGCCCGCTTCACCGGCCCGTTCCCTATCGTAGACCAAGTCTCTCCTGTGGCATTTCGTCTCCGGTTACCCGCAACCCTGAAGGTTCACCCGGTCTTCCACAGGTCCCTTTTGAGTCCGGTGGCCCCACCCGACGAGTTCCACCCGAACCGTCCCCGACCGCAGCCAGTGTTGGTTCGGGGAGAGCCTGAGTACGAGGTGGAACGCATCCTGGACTCCCGATACCGCAGGGGAAAGCTGCAGTATCTCATTGACTGGAAGGGGTACGGACCGGAGGACCGTTCCTGGGAACCTGCGGCCAACGTCCACGCACCTGCCTGCCTCCGAGAGTTCCATGCGACGTACCCCGGCAAGCCGGGTCCGGACCCTCGGTTGAGGGGGGGGCCTGGGAGGGGGGATGGTGTGATGGCCTGGGATTCCGATTCGGAGGATGAAACAGAGGAATCCCGGCCTGCACAGGAGTCCCCGCCTCCAGGGCCGGCTGAACTGGGGCAAGGCCTAGATGCTGAAGAGCCTGCACCTGTGGCAGTGCATCAGGAGCTGGCCCCAGGTGAAGCCCTTCTGGCCCCAGAGAGGCTTGACGACTCAGTGGCCACAGGTGAGCCTCCTCCAGGGCCCAGTAACCCTTCGGCCTCTCCTGATCTGCAGAGGTTTAGAGCAGAGAGGCGAAGGGAACTGGTTGCCCCCAGGAGGAGTGCTCGCCTTAAGGCCAGAGGAGGCGGGGCTCCTGGGGGCCGGGACCGCCCCTGGCCTTAGAAGAGGATAAAAGCCCAGTCAGCCCGGCCCCAGGTTGCGGGAGCAACGTCGTTGTTGGCTTCGGACCTTCCTGCGTTCCTGATCCCTGCTCGGCCTCCTGTTCCTGACTATCCGGTACTCCTGTTCCCTGCTCGGCCTCCTGTCCCCGACCATCCGGTGTTCCTGTTCCCTGCACAGCCTCCTGTTCCAGCGTTCCTGTTCACCGCCCGGCACTCTGCCTCGGACCTTGCCCCTCTTCGTGTGGACTCTGCTACACCCAAGGTACCTTACCCCCGGGACCAGCACAATCCTTTTCTGTTAGGCTGGGTACTAGGAGATGCTGGTTCAAATCCTCACTCTGCCATTAAACTCCCCGCGTGAACTTGGGACAGTCACTATCTCTCAGCACAATCTACCTTGTAGTGTTGTCGTGATGCTTAAATAATAAGAGAGGTGAGGCCATGTATACTCCACCTTTTGCTCGTTGGAGGGAAAGGAAGATTGCAGATAAATTCAGAATAACAAAGATCAACTAAATATCAAGTTTTGGGAGACACGAGATGCCAATAGGCTGTCTCAACAGGGAGGTTTTAGCCTGCCACAGAAAAAGCAGCCACAGAGAAAGCAGCCTCTCTCATGTCACAACCATCCACACATCAGATATTGATGAGACCAATAAAAGGAATGTAGATGTCAGTCTACTTTCAACCTATGTCACACTCCCTCCGAAGTTCCCTCTGCTCTGGTTCCCAGTTATTCTGTGATTGATTAATTTTAAAAAGTACTTTATTGGAAACTCAATTTTTCAAAAAAACAATAACCCCACACACATTACAGTGGTACCTCGGGTTACAGACGCTTCAGGTTACATATGTTTCAGGTTACATATGTTTCAGGTTACAGACTCCACTAAGCCAGAAATAGTACCTCGGGTTAAGAACTTTGCTTCAGGATGAGAACAGAAATCGTGCGGCGGCAGCATGGCAGCAGCGGGAGGCCCCATAGCTAAAGTGGTACCTTAGGTTAAGACCAGTTTCAGGTTAAGAATGGACCTCCAGAACGAATTAAGTTTTTAACCCGAGGTACCACTGTACATGCAGAGAAATGCTAACCCTGCCTGGGCGTTTTCCTAGCCATTTCCTGGTCAGAGCACTAAAGCTCCTGTCCTACTTGCTAATGTCCCTTTTCCACCATGTTACCTGTTGCATTATGGAACTGTAGCTTTTTGATCTATATGCAGATGTCATTGGGCATGTTGCCACCTTTTGTTTGTGTGCATGCTTCTGTTCTTCAGTGATTCCACCATGAAAAACCAGTGTGATGTAGTTGAAAGCCAGTTGTGGCATAGTGGGAGCCCAGATCCCCACTCAGCCATGAAAACAATGGGAAGACTACAATGCGAAACTTCATTTTCCAGCTTAACAGGGTTACAGATTTATTTTTATTTTTCTGGAAGCAACTAACATGGATAAGAACGCTAAAGCAGATAGCACTTGGTTTCCAGAAGTGGCTTTTACATTTTGTGAAAGAACAAATCAAACAGGGATATCACCTGGGCCGGAAACATTGGGAACACTGAACAAAGTGCCGACTGAATGCAGGCAGGTTATGTATCCTTAGAAGTGACCAAGGGAGGGATGGCTGCTGGGAGGGGCACAGACAGAAAATGCCATGGTGGATCTGCAGCAGTAAAACCCCATGCCTTCATCTGCCCCGGTTGAAACAAAACATGTCTCTCCCGTATTGGTCTCTACAGCCATAGCAGGGGATGCAAGCTTCAAACAGTTTGACTTCTTCCCCAAAGGCAGACTGTGCCATTGTCTCCCAAGACCGATGGATGTTACCTTCCTGAATGCAGCCTTGTATTGCAACTGAATGGTCCCTCAAAATATGCTTTTTAGATAATATTCAAAATAGAACTGCATTACTTTGGAATAAATGAACTAAAATCTTACATCCTGTGTTTCTAGCTTCCATGCCAAGCTACTAAAAAACAGTTTAGGGATGCTGGATTAGATGGAGAGGCTGTTCACTGGATTCATCCTTCACTGAATTGAGCCAATCTGGGAGGATCATGGTTGAGTTGGGAGGACATCAGGCAGGAAGACACAGGGAAGTAGACCCCCAAGCAGGATTTAATCCTCCCCTGTCCACCAGTAAAATGGAGGATTCAGTACTGTGGGCTGCTGCTTTGCAAGCGCACTGCTGCTCATAATGCATTGTAGGAGAGCAAGACGGTTTGAGCACATAGCACCGATCCTGGACCAACTACACTGGCTAACTATTATTTTCCAGGTCCAATTCAAAGTGCGGGTTTTGACCTACAAAGCCTTAAAACGGCTCAGGACTGCAATACCTCAAGGATCACTTCTTCCCTAATGAACCTACCCAGACCTTGAGATCACCGTCTGAGGCCCTCCTTCATGTGCCTCCTCCTTGAGAGTTCCGGAGGGTGACGGGGCCTTCTCTGCAGTGGCTCCTCATCTGTGGAATGCTCTCCCCAGGAAAGTTCATTTGGCGCCTTCATTATACGCCTTTAGGCACCAGGTAAAAACGTTCCTTTTTAACCGGGCCTTTGGTCAGGGCCGTCTTAAGCATATCTGGTGCCATGGTGCAAAGCTCCCTCCAGCACCGCCCCCCTTTCCCAGAGATTTTAGGGAGGACGGTGCTGCCGGCAGGGCTGGAGGAGGCGGACAGCAGCTGGAGGACAGCTCCTCTGGTGGGGAAGAGGCGGAGGCTGGACACGGCGCCTCCTGGCTCAGCTGGCCACTTTGTGCCACAGTGGCCGCAGCAGGCAGAGGCTCCGGGCGTGGCACTGCTTTGGCGCAGCATGGCAGAGGCAGGCAAGCTGATGTTGGGAGACGCTGCTTCCAGCCTCTGCCTCTTCCGTGGCGCCCTCCAGAACTTGGCACCCCGGCACCCCACGCCACTAGCCTCTATGGGTAGGATGCCCCTGCCTCTGGTTGATTTGATTGACATCCTATGCCCTTTTCAAATGTGGCTCTTTGGGGGGGAGTATTATTGGGTTATTGTTTTTATCTTTATTTTACATATTCTGATCTTTTTTGTGAACTGCCCTGAGACCTCTGGGTATAGGACGGTACATCTATTAATTAAATAAATGAATTAAATGAATGAAGTTTCAGGGTGAAAGTGTAGGCAACATTGAGCTGGATGGACCCATGACTGGCCTTGCTTAAGGAAGGTCCCTTTGAGGCCGATGTCCCCTGAATTCAATTTGGAGGGCTTTGTTTAAAGCAAACATATGAAGGGATTATAAGGGAAGTATAAAAGGGCATCTTTAAAACAGATAAACCCATACTAGCATGGGAAGATTGGGTTTACACAAATCTCTAGAATTCAGTAGACAGGGGCCTTGTAGCCTAGACACACCTAGTATAAAAGGGCATCTTTAAAACAGATAAACCCATACCAGCATGGGAAGATTGGGTTTACACAAATCTCTAGAATTCAGTAGACAGGGGCCTTGTAGCCTAGACACACCTACATTCTTTATGGAGGGGAGTTGGCACCAATTTAATAAGTGTCTTAAATCATTAAAGAAGTCAACAACAGGATAATGAAAGGGGAATGGAATTGGATAAAACACGTTGCTAATGAATACAGGGTGGTTCAGGATGAAGTGTGCTTTCAATAATTAGTCAGGGCCTTTGGGGTAGGACACCTGAAGGCAGTTTTTGTCTACAAGGGAGGGACTTGCAGTCCTAGAATCGTATAAAAGGACTTGTTGCCCACGATTCTAACAACAGCTCCCCTCACCTTCACCTGAGTACTTCTCTTCAGACCTTGGTAAGTGAGAGAACTCCATGCCTTTTGATGCCTCTTCCTTTCCAAAATTCACTCTGTTTCCTTCTTTGAACCTTGACCTGCTTCTCTTTGCTCATCTTCTTTGTCACTTTGGAAGGTTATGTGGGAATCTTGAGGGTGGCAGGAGAGGATATATTGTTTATAAATATCCTTCCTAACTTGCGTTAGCAAGTTTCTTTGCTTTCCCTTTACACAGCTGGAAACTTGTTGCAAACTCATGTGAGTTTCTTAAGACAATACGCAATTCAATCTGGCTTCTCCAGATTGAAATGTGTTCTAATATTTTCCTGGTAAAACTCCTTGAATCCTTCCTAAAAGAATAAAGATAGCACAGTATTATTCATAAGCAATAGAAAGGAACTTTACTCACAACCAGGCAGAGGACAGTGTGATCCCTGAAGGCAGGCTTAAGGCTTAAAATTCCAAACTTCTTCTAACAGTGTTATCCCATAAGGGCCCTAGGGGATTGCTTGGCTGGCAGCCAGCCGTTCATTTCAGGAAGTTTGCAGGACAAAAAGAAGGTGGAAAAGAGAGAGAGTGGCAGCATGCCTTGTCCTTTTACCAGGTCTGGAAAGGCCACGCCCACCCACTAGTCACATGCAAAGAAGGATAATCCAGGCCAGGAGGAACAGGAAGTTTCGACTGGCTGGACCAAACATTCCCTTGCATGTCCACTCTAGCAAAACAAGGAATGCTGTGTTTGACTGCTCCCAGCCGATTGCATCCCACAGGTTAGAGATGTAGAAAGGCTCATTTCATACGGAGGCAGAGCAATGGTCCGTCTCTCTACAGCTGGCATGGGGAATATCTATTGTCCTCACAGAGTTAAAGGACTACAACTCCCACCATTCCTGGCCATTGGCTGTACCAACCGGAGTCCAACAGCATTTGAAGGGCCACAGAAGCCCCCACCCAATTCCTAGTTTACACTGTCTGGTGGTGCCTCTCCTGGGTTTCAGGGAAGGTCCTTCTCCTGCCTTACCTTGAGATGCCAGGTATTGAACCAGAAGAAGAGGAGGAGGAGGAGGAGGAGGAGGAGGAGTTGTTTGGATTTGATATTCCGCTTTATCACTACCCCAAGGAGTCTCAAAGTGGCTAACATTCCCTTCCTCCCCCACAACAAACACTCTGTGAGGTGAGTGGGGCTAAGAGACTTCAAAGAAGTATGACTAGTCCAAGGTCACCCAGCAGCTGCATGTGGAGGAGAGGAGACACGAACCCGGTTCACCAGTTTACGAGTATACCGCTCTTAATCACTACACCACCTGGGCTGATTTCAATGCCATGCGTGTTCTCTATTATTGTGCTACAGCCTTTCCTCTATCAGGAGAAACAAGCTATACCTCAAGGTAGAGCCTGCTCTGGAAGGGATGGGCCTCCCAGTCTCAGAAATGAAGGGTAGCTGCCTAAAGAGAGCCAGTGTGGTGTAGTGGTTAAGAGCGGTAGACTCGTAATCTGGGGAAGCGGGTTCGCGTCTCTGCTCCTCCACATGCAACTGCTGGGTGACCTTGGGCCAGTCACACTTCTCTGAAGTCTCTCAGCCCCACTCACCTCACAGAGTGTTTGTTGTGTGGGAGGAAGGGAAAGGAGTATGCTAGCTGCTTTGAGACTCTTTCGGGTAGTGATAAAGCGGGATATCAAATCCAAACTCTTCTCTTCTTCACTTGGGCCAATTATTGGGAAGTGGAGATAAATCTCCTCATTGAACCTGGTGACAAGCAATGGCTTCGGTCATGAATGGCAAAGTATTTTTGCAGGGGTACATATATTCAGAGTCTTGAAAATGAGCTTTTTGCCATTTGCTTCCTCAAAATGACCTTAACCAACACTTCTACAAAAGGCTCCAAGAACACCTTTCAAATGATCAGTTTCTGCCACAGGCTTGCAATTTGAAAAGCACAACAGAAAAGGAAAAGTGGGTGAGGATGGCAGAGGTGATGAAGAGGCAATATACCTGCCCTTGCCCCATATCTTAAGGGCTGTCAAGTGCAGGATGGAACATATCTGCTTTCTGTTGCTGCAGAAATGGCGGGGAAGCTGTGGCTGTCTCAGTGTTGATGCACTCCAAATACCATCAAGCCAATAGTATAGCCCATAGCCTGGGGCCAAGGATGGTTGGAGTTGTTGACCAAGGACATCTGGGGGACCACAGGTTCATCATCCCTATTGTAGAGAATAAGAGCTGAACCAAAAAGTTCATAATAAAGTGATACCTCAGGTTACATACGCTTCAGGTTACACACTCCGCTAACTCAGAAATAGTGCTTCAGGTTAAGAACTTTGCTTCAGGATAAGAACAGCAGCAGGAGGAGGCACCATTAGCTAAAGTGGTGCTTCAGGTTAAAAATAGGTTTCAGTTTAAGAATGGACCTCTGGAACGAATTAAGTACTGAACCTGAGGTACCACTGTACAAGGAATGTGATTTCTTTCAAGTGGAAATGAAGGTGAACTTCCCTGTGGCACAAGTGGTTTTACAATGGAACACACCAACACTGAAGGCACTGGCCACTCCTAGGTCAGATATTGCTTGTTTAACTTTTTTTTTATATACTATTAACCTTCTTCAATCGACAGCATATGGTGAACCAAACATAAAATAGTCCCAGCCAAAGAAGGGGAATGTGTACGTGAAGGGAAAGGACAGAAATCTTTGATAGAAATAAAATTACCTCTTATGATTCTTAGAGTTTTCCGGTCTTCTCCCCTTGTTCAGCCCACAAAAATAAAAATTGCTTTTGTCTGGAAAAGCCCCAGAACCCCTGGAAATGTAAAAGAAAAGCTTTAAAAGGTGATAATTTCAGGGTTAGCAGGAGGACACTTTTCAGCCACCAAACGTGAGGGTAAACAAGGATGCTTTTCGATCCTTCCTGGGATATCTCAATGGGGTGGGAATTCCAGAAGTGGGGAGCCACCTATAAGAAGACCGCCTGATGGGGTCACAACTTGCAGATTATGTTATAATCTCTCCTCTTCTTCCTCTTCTTCCTCTTCTCCTTCACTGGTGTAGTGCACATTGTAGTGCACATTGTTGTGGTTGTGGTTTTTGTTATGACTTGGATGCATGAATCAGCAATAAATTGTCTTACTCATCATCTTTTCAGATCCAGCATCCAGCAGTCCAAAATGGCCTGCGGCTACACTTCCACCTGTTGCACCCCATCCTGTTATCCAGTTGGCGGTCTGGGCTCGCTGAAACCAAGTTGTGGCTTTGGGGGATTGGGCCCAGCATTGGGGCCCTTAGGAAGCATTGGGCTGGGCTTAGGAGGCATTAGGGGGGGCTTTGGGGGTTCAAGTGGTGGTGGAGTGTCATCAAGTAGCCTTGCTATAAATCCTGCTGCCAGTGTTGGTTGCATCACTCAGACACCACCATCGGAAGTAGTCATCCAGCCACCTCCAGTAGTTGTGACCCTCCCAGGAGCAGTACTCGCTGCCACGTGTGAGCCAATTCGTGTGGGAGGATACACTGCCTGTGGTGGCACATCGTCTGTGGGAGGAGGCCAGGGATGCAGCCCCTCTAGATGCTATTCGTGCTATTAAATAGAGCACTCAGGCTGGCAGAATGCCCTCACCGGCAATTGACGAACTCGGCATGGCTTCACGGTGGATGATCTCATGGACACCTAGGTGCCAGAAGCGCCAAGTGTCCTCAGTTCAACCCCCAGGTTTACGGGATTTCCAGATGCTTGGCTCATCCATGTTCGTCTTACAAATGTGCAGCTGCTTCCTAAGATGTGTTGTTCTATTCGCTATGCATTTTTTCTTCCTCTGTGCTTTTGCTTTGGGACATATCTCCAGCTCACGGGCAAATGTATCTTTGAATGTATCCAACCACTATTCCTCCCGAATGCCATAGAAACACGATACAACTCTGATTGTGTTTGCATTACCTGTCCCATCAATATCTATGTTTGAACTACCTTACCGCAAAGCCTAGAAGATGTTTCTTCCTTTTTTTCTGGAACAGAAAATATTCTCTGACTTCCTCTATTGCATTAAACTTAGTTTCAGCATTGAACCTGTTCTCTGTGGGGTGTTTCTTATGCTTCCCAATATGGAGGGCAAGTCGGCGCTCCTGAGGAGAATGCTGTTGCACAAGAGAATTTAGAAGCATTTTGTGGGTAAGGTGTCAGTTAGGCGGATTTGAATTGATTGACTAACTGAGCCCAAAGGGTACTCCTTTATAGTTCCTCGTCATCATGGGGGGAAATTATAAGTGGGATGCAGCAGGGTTCTGCCTTTGGCCCATTGCTGTCCAACACCTTTCTAAATGACTTGGATGAAGGAAATGAGGAATTTGAAGATGACACCAAACTGGGAGGGGAGCTAATGCCGCAGAAGACAGAATCAGAATTCAAAATGACCTTAATGGATTGGAGAACTGGGCCAGAGCTAACAAAATCAATTTCAATAGGAATAAATGTAAGGTTCTGTACTTAGGCAGGAAGAAGCAGCCACATAAACATAAGATGGGGGGGGCACATGGCTTACTAGCAGTACATGTGAAAAGGTTCTAGGAGTCTTAGCTGACCACCTGCTTAACATGGGTCAACAGTATGATGCAGCAGCAAAAAAGGGTCATGCTACTCTAGGCTGCCTCAGCAGAAGTCTAGTGTCCAGATCAGGGGAAGTAACAGTACCTCTCTATTCTGCCTTGGTCAGACGGCATCTGGAATACTGTGTCCAGTTCTGGGTGCCACAGTTTAAGAAGGATGTTGACAACTGGAATCTGTGCAGAGGAGGGCAACCAAGATTATCAAGGGTATGGAAACCAAGCCTTACGAGGAATGGTTGAGGGAGTTGGGTGTGTTTAGCCTGGAAAAGAGGAGACCAAGAGGAGATGTGACAGCCATCTTCAAATATCCCAAGGGCTACCAAATGGACAATGAGTGAGCTTGTTTTCTCCTGCACTGCTGGGTAGGATTTGAACCAATGGTTTCCAGTTACAAGAAATGAGATTCCAATTAAATATCAGGAAGAACTTTATGACACTAAGAACTATTCCAAAGTGGAGCAGACTCTCTTGGGAAGCTGCAGACTCTTCTTGGAGGTTCTTAAGCAGAGGTCGGTTGGCCCTCTGTCATGGATGCTTCAGCTGAGATTCCTGCATTGCAGGGGGTTGGACTAGATGACCCTCAAGGTGCCTTCCAACTCTGCAGTTCTTTTATTCTATGATACTTCTGGAAGAAATATTTCCCCCCCTATGAAATACCTTCCCAGCCCTGCCAACCAGCAACCCAAATAGTTCAGTGAGGCACTAACTGTTATTTGGTACTGCTCATATTGATCCAGAGCAAACTCCAACATATAGTTAGCAGAGTAAAGCTTAAACACGTTGCAAGATTTCCCAAAATAAACCAGAGGGAATTCATTTTTCATCCAGCAGAGCTTTAGTACTGAAGGCAAATGAGAATAATAGTCACAAATCCATACATCTTCAGGATTGGCACAGTCCATAAGAAATCCAGTTGCAGCGGACTTAAACTTATAATAGCTTACGAAGCCACTTCCGCCCTATGGAGGAGGTGGGGGCTTCACGAACCCACCACGCGAGCGGCAGCTGGAGCCCAGCCCCACGTGATTGGGGAGATTCCCAGCCGCGTCATCCCCTGGCCAGCCAATTGGCTGGCTCTGGGGGCGTGGCCTGCCCTATTTAAGGCAGGACACGACCGGGGATCTCCCTCTTTCCCCACCTGCCAGCTGTTCCTGCTTTTCAAACCCTCCCTCCCTATATGGTTTTTATTCCTTGACCTTTCTATGGACCTCGGTTGGTCGCCCTTGAGAGGCCTGGTAGGAATTTTCCCACTTGGCAAATTGACACCAGCTACTTGATTTTCGCCACAACGTTCTTGGTATTGGCGGTTAGGCATTGGTATTGTTCTGTAGATGGAAGAAGGGAGGTAGCGCCATCACCTGCCCCATGTATTGAAGGGTAGTCCGATAAAGGATTCTGGGGGGTGTGGCCCTCTCCGAAGCCTAGGGAGGTGAGGGCCTGAAGCACACCCCATAGGTAACCCAGGGAAGCTCCTAGTTTATGTGCATCAGCGGGACTCACCCAATGGTGGTTAACCCTTCCCGGACTTCAAGTGGACAGGTTGAAGTCAGATATAGTCGGTTAGGACCAATGCCTAAGCCAATACCGCTCATCACCTGTAACCAATAAAGTTGTGGCCTTATATAGCCCATTAACCTTAATAATTGTGTCATGTGTCATTATTTCCATGGGGGGGGGGGGGACTCACATGCAATAAGATTAAAACCTTCACTCTAAGCATACTAGATACAAACCACCCCACCTGAAGAAAAAAGAGACAGAAAATGAAGCTGAGGCTCCTTCTGGCCTGTTCTTCTAGTCAGCCTGACCTTGATGGAAAGAGATAATACAACCAGTTTGAACCAGCTGTTCAACTTCTCTGAAGGAATAACCCAAACCTCAAGGACCTTCTGCTTCTTTCTAGGCAGAATAGATTCTTGCTTGCCAGCTAGAAACTTCCAGCAAGTACCACACAGAGAAGCTTCCAGAACCTTCTTGAATTGGTTAGAATAGAAAAGATCTCTACACATTAGATCAATACATTCTGAACCAAAAAAATGCATACCTAACACTAACAGCCAGGGTTTGGTGGGTGGGAAGTTTGCGGAGCAAAATGGTTCCACTCCCTCATGGGTTAGGTCTTTAAAATGAGCACCCACACTATATTGTGGGTGCCTTTTGCGGGATTGCATGCGGTGCTACAGTTCCCAGCGAACTTGCTAGTACAGTGGTACCTTGGGTTAAGAACTTAATTCATTCTGGAGGTCCATTCTTAACCTGAAACTGTAATGGGGCCTTCTGCTGCCGCTGTGCCACCAGAGCACAATTTCTGTTCTCATCCCGAAGCAAAGTTCTTAACCCAAAGTACTATTTCTGGGTTAGCGGAGTTTGTAACCTGAAGCGTCTATAACCTGAAGCATCTGTAACCCAAAGTACCACTGAAGAAGGGGGCAGGTCTGCATCTCAGTGTATTATTCAGAGGTTCACGGCCAGCCTCAGCTTTAAGTTTCATTTCCTGGGAAGTGGAAACTATATGGGAACTATTTTTTGACTGATTTATATATGGAGCTGTTTTTAATTGTTCTTACCTTTTTTATGATTGTACCAGTTTTATTCTTATGTAACTGTATATTTTATTGTAATAACACACAATGGGACCTTATGGCAAATGGCAGGTAAGAATTCAATTCAGATCAGATCAGATCAGATCAGCAATATTGGTAAAACCACAAGGTAAGATTTTTGTTTCTTACAATACTATAAATGAGTCAGGAAGATTCTTTTAAGTCAGTGAGGGGTATTCTGAAGCAGTTGATGAATTAGGGGAAACTAGGGGCAGCCATTAAGTGAATGATTAGCCTTTGAATTTATGCTGCTGTGCATTTAACATGGGATATCCTGGATTTTTGGGACGCGGGTGGCGCTGTGGGTTAAACCACAGAGCCTAGGACTTGCCAATCAGAAGGTTGGCGGTTCGAATCCTTGCAACGGGGTGAGCTCCCATTGCTCGGTCCCTGCTCCTGCCAACCTAGCAGTTCGAAAGCACATCAAAGTGCAAGTAGATAAATAGGTACCGCTCTGGCGGGAAGGGAAACGGCATTCCAGTGCGCTGCTCCGGTTCGCCAGAAGCGGCTTAGTCATGCTGGCCACATGACCCGGAAGCTGTACGCTGGCTCCCTCGGGCCAATAAAGCGAGATGAGCACGCAACCCCAGAGTTGGTCACGACTGGACCTAATGGTAAGTGGTCCCTTTACCTTTACCTTTTTAAAGGGGAAGGTGCTCATCTTGGCCTCTGCTGGAGGTTAGGTGTGTTGTCTCCAAAGGTGGCAAGTACAGGGAAGCAAAGACCAAAGGCAAGAGTCCCAAATGTGACATGGAACCATTTCATACATTGCCTTTGTGGTGTTGGTGACTTCCCAGGGGTTGGCACTGCCAGGCAATGGCTAAGGCCCACATTTCAGTCCCCGACTCTGCTGCTGGTCTTTCTCCTCGCTGCCAGCACTTGTCCTCAGCGAGACTGCAGCGACAGGATCAAAAAGAAAACTTCCAGCAGGCAAATAAAAAAGGCTCCCATCTGTGGTTTAGTGCAACAATTATTGGTTTTAAGGAGAAAAATGGTGTTTGCTGGTTCTCCAGTTTTTCTCGTGGATTTTACATTTTGAGAAAGAACAAATCAAACAGGGATATCACCTGGGCCGGAAACGTTGGGAACAATGAACAAAGTGCCGTCTGAATGCAGGCAGGTCATGTATCCTTAGAAGTGACCAAGGGAGGGATGGCTGCTGGGAGGGGCACAGACAGAATCAATGCCATGGTGCATTTGCAGCAAAACCCCATGCCTTCATCTGCCCCAGTTGAAACAAAACATGTCTCTCCCTTATTGGTCTCTACAGCCATAGCAGGTGATGGAACCTTCAAACAAAGACCTTGCCATTGTCTCCCAAGACAGATGGATGCCACCTTCCTGAATGCAGCCTAGTATTGCAACTGAATGGTCTCTCAAAAGATGCTTTTTAGATAATTTTCAATATAGAACTTCATTACATTGGAATAAATGAACCAAAGTCTTACATTCTGTCTGTCTACCTCCCATCCCAAAAAAACAGCTTAGGGATGCTGGATTAGATGGCGAGGCTGTTCACTGGATTCATCCAGAGTTTGAACCTTCATTGAATTGAGCCAATCTGGGAGGATCATGGTCGAGTTGGGAGGACACACCCCTGGAACACCCTGGGTGAGCCCACCCAGAAAGATCAGGGGCTATAAAGGAGTTGAACCTCAGGCAGGAAGACACAGGGAATGCCCTTTGGAAGTAGACCCCTAAACAGGATTTAATCCTCCACTCTTAAGCTGTAAAGTGGAGGCTGCTCCTTTGCAAGGGCACTGCTGCTCATAATGCATTGTAGGGGAAGTTGCAAGGTGAAAGTGTAGGCAATATTGAGCTAGATGCACCAATGGTGGACTTTGCTTAAGGAAGCTCCCTTTGAGTCTGATGTCCCCTGAATTCAATTTGGAGGGCTTTGTTTAAAGCAAACCTATGTAGGGATTATAAGGGAAGTTTAAATGGCCTTTTAAAACAGATAGACCCATCCCAGCTTGGGAAGAGGGGGTTTAAACAAATCTCAAGAACTGAGTGGAAGGGGGTTTGCAGCATAGTACCCCTGCTCTCGCTCGAACAAGAGACACCATAAATGTGTACACGCTGTAGAAACATGGAGCAGAATAGCGCTGAACTGGCACATACCAGACTCTCCAACCTTTGAAATTATTCATCAATGACTGAGGTTCAGAACCAATAAGGATGAAAACAACACTTCTTCTAGTTGATTGAAAAGACACTAAAACTCAAAAGATGGAGTAGGAAAATATTTTGTCATAGAAACACCAAATGTTAAAGGAACAGCAGCACAAACCAATTAGCAGGAACAGAGTGAACTTCCAAAATGAGCTTCTGCCTCCATCTCAAGCCTAACCACAATGGCAAATGAAAGAGAACCTATTTGAATATAGCACATGGAATCCCCACAGAGAAGGGTGGGTGAACACTTATATCAATGTCTAGCCATTCTTGCCAAGACAACACATAGCTATTTTGATTCTTCAGGCCTCAAAGCTCCTAAGTGGAGTTTAGAATAGGCTGGTATTATGGAGCCTGCATGAGCCAATAGTCTTCCATGCCTTCCAATCAGCCCTGCAGCATGTGAGGTTGGCATTGGCTAAGCCATCCTTCCTCCTTCAAGATCTATCAGTAGTGGTGCAAAACCCATCCAGGAGACACCAAACAAGTGCAATCAGTATAGAAATTGCAATGGGCAACTGCTCATCTTGGCAGGCACCAGCACTCCACTGTGGCCAACATTAGATTCTGGGCTCCCCCCCCCCCAAAAAAAAAACCTTAAGCTTCCAAATCATTAATCAAGTGAGGTGGAAACCAAACCACACAGGAATAAACAAATTCGAGAAGTCTTGCTAAATAAGGTGCTCAATACCAGATGAAAAGAACGCTGTGGGAATGTGGTTGATTGGACGGGTTCAGGGCTAAGGGCCCAAAATAGCATATACCCAGGAAGTGCAGCCAGATTGCATTAACGTTTTCAGACCCAGAGAGATCCCCCCTAAATAAACACACATTTGACTCAAATTTTAGTTTTGGTTTTTGGCAGAATTTAGGCCACAATTTTATTGATTACAGAAAAGTGAGTGGTTGCATAGGCTCTGGTTCAACTAGCTCGCTACACCCTTGCAGGTAGGGCTGACCCAGAGTTCTATCATAGGTCAGCCAAGGATGAACACCTGAAGTAGGTGGAAACCCCGGGAACAGACTCTGTTCACTCCCCAGATGCTCCCCTGGACTCAGGCACGGGCACAACCCGCTCATGGGGATTGACCAAACCAAGTTGAGTCCCTGGATTCCTTTAACAGAATACCCTTCACATAAGGATGGCGAGACCATTCTGCCATCCCTATCACCCGAACCAGTGCCTATCCGCAACCTTACAAGTTGTGACCATTTGCTACGCGGCAGGCGAAACCCAAATGGCAACAACCAATCAGCCAAATGGGGAAAAGTCCTGCCGTGCCCCTGTCCCAACGACAGACGATGCTCGACGGCATAGCAAGGTCAATCGCAAAATGCCCTAAATGTAGGAAGAGGTGGGTGGGTGTTCTGATGCACGAGCCGAAAGAGGAAGCTCTGGGTCACGTGCATAGGTATATATAGGTCCCTTGATCCATTTTGACTGCATCCCATTGGCCAGATTAAACCCAGCAACGAGGGACCTACCAATTGGGTGTTGTGGATATCCAATATACCCTCCCACAACCAGGCAGTCAGTCTCCAGGTCTCACTGCAAAATGTGTCCTCTTTTTGGGAGGACACAATATGGGCACAATGGGCTCTTCTTCTCTCTGAAGTTGTGAATGAAACTGTATAAAAGGGCTCCCCACAGAAGCTTTTCCCCAATAATGTGAATAGATGGCCCCATAGTCAGTCTCCCATACTTTCTAATCAGCCCTGCAGTATAGGAGGTTTGGATTGACTAAGCCATCCTTCTTCCTCCAAGAGGAAGTGGTGCAAACACCATTCAGGAGGCCCCAAAGAAGTACAAACAGTACAGAAAACTGCAATGGACAACTGCTCATCTTGGCAGCCACCAGGCACTCCGCTGTGGCCAACATTGGCTCATTGCCTCCCTTCCATTAAGCCTCCAAAACACTAATCAAGTGGGGTAGATACCACACCACACAGCAATTAAATGAGGTGGCATGATGACAACTGAAAGGAATCTTCTTGAGATGTATTTAATAGGAATCCTCTAGGACTTAGGGTCACAAACAGCAAATATCCAGGAAGTGCAGCCAGATTGCATATAATAATTACCTTTTTGGGGCTAATTAAATGAATGAAACTGTATAAAAGGGCTCCACTTAGACATTTCCGCCCCAATTGCAGGTTGAAGCTTCTCTTGTCTCCAGCTCCCGTGTTTTATCCTGGTGTTGGTATGTCTGCATTTAAACTAAACTTTGTGGGAGAGGACCTCTCTTCTTGGAATTTGATATTGTGCTTTTGACTGCAGAGGTTAATACAGTGGTACCTTGGGTTACAGACGCTTCAGGTTACAGATGCCTCAGGTTATAGACGCTGCTAACCCAGAAATAGTACCCCAGGTTAAGAAGTTTACTTCTGGATGAGAACAGAAATCGTGTTCCGGCGGCGTGGCAGCAGCAGGAGGCCCCATTAGCTAAAGTGGTGCTTCAGGTTAAGAACAGACCTCCAGAATGAATTAAGTTCTTAACCCAAGGTACCACTGTAGTTTGGACTTAAGTTTGGGTTGGGAATGCTACATAATATATTATTGTCGGGCTGCCTAGAATTGTTACCACCTTGAGTTTCTGCAGGTAATTATTTGTCTCGAACTGGAACTGTTTTAAGGAATACTTGAAAAGTAATTGCTGCAATCTAAAAAGGGTGACGGATTTTGAGTAGTTTCTGTGCATAACTATTTTAAAATGAAAATTTATTTATAAGAAAGACAATGGACAAAGATAATGGACAAATATAGTCAATAAGTTTATTAGTACAAAATGGACGAGACGGGACGTCACTTATTTATGAGGAATATTATGATTTCGAAATGACATCTTTTTTCTTTTTTTCCTTTTTCTACTTCTTTGTGTACAGCAATGTTTGCCAGTCTATAATAACATTTATGAACTTACTTTGAAAACAAGAATATGCATAATCGCAAGATGTAAAGTTATGATGTAAAGATATACTTGTGAGTAATAAAGGAAAACTAATTTTTCAAAAAAGGGTTTTTGCGGGCAATTAGCTGAGATGGAAGTTTTTACAGCTGCGTGACTCCCAGATTTTGATCAAAACTCAATATTGTCCTGGGAAAAGTGAAACCAAAGAAATTTGATTGCAGGGTGGCTACAGAAACCCGCTCCCCCTTAAAAAACAACTGTCAGTACGTCTTGTTCAAATCACTTGTGACTCAGTGATGAACCACAACATTTGCTGTTTTTGAATATAGCACATGGAATCCCCACAGAGAAGGGTGGGTGAACACTTATATGAATGTCTAGCCATTCTTGCCAAGGGAACACATGGCAATTTGGATTCTTCAGGACCTCAAAGCTCCTAAGTGGAGTTCAGAGGAGGCTGGTGTTATGGAGCCTGGATGAGCCAATAGTCTCCCATGCTCTCCAATCAGCCCTGCAGTATGGGAGGTTTGCATTGACTAAGCCATCCTTCCTCCTCCAAGATCCAGTGGCGCCATGCAATATGGTCAATTATGTGGGGCATAGCTTACCTCAGGCATCCCCAAACGTGGCCCTCCAAATGACCGGGACTACAAATCACATCATCCCTAGCTAACAGGAATTGTTTTTCCCTTTCCCAGCCTTAATTAACCTAAAATGTGGGACATTTTATGGTGAAATTTATCTTTGAAGAGTAAAATACCCCACCACTAAAAAGAATTATGTTTCTCAGGGATATGGATTTAAGTTGGGTGTTGGTGCTGGAGTGAGGGACAAGCATTAAAGAAAACCACAGAGAACAGGTGCTATGCTGAAGCTAAGTTTAATGCATAAGAGGAAGACAGAGAACATTTTCATTCCAGAAACCAAGGAAGAATTGCCTTCCAGGCATTGCAGTAAAGTAATTCAAACATTGATCTTGATGACACTTATAATACATACACATTCAGAATTGTATTATGTTTCTATGGCATTCAAACGCAATACAAGTTGGATGCATTCAAACATTTCCCCTCAACTGGTGATACATTCCACAGCAAAAGCAAAGAAGAGGAAGAGGAAGAGGAAGAAGAAGAAATGCATAGTAAATAGAAGTTGGGATCAACACATCCTAGATAGCAGCTGCACATTTGTAAGGCAAGCATGGATGAGCCAAGCATCTGGAAATCCAATAAACTTGGTGGTTGTACTGGGAACGCTTGGCATTTCTGGCACCTAGGCCCATGAGATAATCAGTTGTGAAGCCATGCCGAGTTCGTCAATTGCCGATGAGGGCATTCTGCTGGTCTGAGCGCTCTCTTTAATAGCACAAATAGCATCTAGAGCAGCCGTATCCCTCCCATATGAACTGGCTAAAACGCGCCACGGAGTCTTGCTCCTGGAATAGTCACAGTAACTTGAATTGGGTAGATAAATACTTCCGTTGGTGGATCAACACTGGTGGCAGGATTTATAGCGAGGCTACTTGATGACACTCCGCCACCACTTGAACCCCCATAGACTCCAAAGCCTCCAAAGCCCCCAATTTCCCCCAAACCCCCAAAGTCCCCAAAGCCACTACTTCGTTTCAGCAAGCCCAGACCGCCAACTGGGTAACAGCAGGAGGAATTGTAGCCGCAGTTCATTTTGGAGTGATGGGTACTGGATCTGAAATGATGATGAGCAAACATTAATCCAATTTATTCACACTTTCATGATGATTCACACATCCAATTTATAACAAAACAACAACAAC
Organism: Podarcis tiliguerta; assembly: GCF_965153285.1. Classification (NCBI taxonomy): domain Eukaryota; kingdom Metazoa; phylum Chordata; class Lepidosauria; order Squamata; family Lacertidae; genus Podarcis; species Podarcis tiliguerta. The sequence continues at coordinate 7,393,543 of NC_139549.1, forward strand.
AAGCCCTACCACCACCAGTGAAGAAGGAGAGGAAGAAAAGGAGATTATAACACAATCTGCAATCCATTAAAAAAAACCCAATCCAGCAAGGGTGCAGCAGTCCTGAATTGGAGGACTCTTGGTGGTGTCACCAACCCTTGCAACCTCATGAGATGGTCTTCTTCCAGGCAGTTCCCCACTTTTGGAACACATTCCACACTGAAGTGTGTCTATCATCTTCATGACTAACGTTGAGAAAAAATCTAAAAGCATTTTTCTTTACCCTTGACTATTCCTGCGAACCTGGAAATTATTACATTTTCATGCTTTTCTTTTATGTTTCTAGGGGTTGAAGGTTGTCCAAACCCCTCAGAATCAACTATGAAGGGTGTGAGAGCACAGGAAACTCAAAGAAATATAAAATATTAATTCTATTACATATTTGTGTCCTTCTCTTTCTCGTACACAAACCCTTTCTTTGGATGGGACCATTTTATGTTGTGTACACCATATGTTGTCGATTGTTAAGATTTAATACTACAAAAATATGAAATAAATATCTGACCATTGATAGTCCAATGCCTTCAGTGGTCGCATACTTCATGCTACTGTTCATTTTCATGTTTGGTTGGAATCTCATAATACTCATAAAATCCAGTTTCTTGTAATATTAACTTTTTGCTTCAACTCCCATCATCCCTTGGACAAACTAGATGAGCTTGATGCTATTTGGAACAACTTCATGGCAGCCACAGGTTTCCCACCCTTTCTCCAGCAACAGAAAGCAGTTATGTTCTGTCATCCATGCCACAGCCCTTACGATATTTGGCAATGGAAGGTATATGGCCTCATAATCACCTCTTCCTTCCTCACCCCCTTTCCCTTTTATGTGTGTTTTTTTCAGTTGCAAAGCTAAACTTGCACCAAGAAGCTACCCCCTTCATGTTTCCTTCATAGCCAAAGAGCCCATAGGAAATGAGAAAGAAGATGAAGACAAAAAAGGAAGCGGAGAATGAAGTTTGGAAAGGAAGAGGCAGCAAAAGGCATGGAGTTCTCTAACTTACCAAGGTCTCAGGAGAAGGTGAGAGGAGCTGTGGTTGGAATTGTGGGCAGCAAGCCCTTTTATATGATTCCAGGACCGCAAGTCCCTCCCTTGTAGACGAAAACTGCCTTCAGGTGTCCTACCTTCCCTGACTAATTGTTGGACATGGACTTCATCCAGCCATTCCTGAGCCGCCCTGTATTCATTAGCATGTGTTTTATCCAATTCCATTCCCCTTTCACTATTCTTCTATTTACTCCTTTGATGACTAATTATGATACGTTTTTCAATTGGTGTTGCCCCCTGCTTCATAAAGAATGTGTGCCTGTCAAGGTTACAAGCCCCCAGTCCACTCAATTCTAGAGATTGTTGTAAAGCCCATCTTCCCAGGCATGGGTGGTTCCACCTGGTTCATAGAAGACCTTTTAAACTTCCCTTTAAAAAAAGTCTTTGAAATTGAATTCACTCTGGGTGGCTTCCAACCAAATATTAAAAACAATACAGCATCAGACATTAAAAACTTTCCTAAACACGGCAGCCTTCTGTTGTCTTTTAAAAGTAAAATAGTGGGGGGTTTTTGCCTTGACATCTGCTGGGAGGCCAGCAGAACTTTCATTGGTTTTATTAATAAATATATCTTTTTCACCTTCATGATGCTTCATTGTGAGTGGCGGGGGGGGGGGGAGGAATGACAAATACCTACAAAAAATAATAACAGAACACTGAATGACTTAACGGCATGGAAATATGGCAAAATGAGCTTGTGAATGAGAAAATGAGAACCTTGAACTGAAATTCTTTGTCCATCCTTTCATACAAAATTGCAAGAGAAGACTTTCAGTCAATTTCTGTACCCATCCTCACATCCAAAAGAGAGAGATGGGAGTAGGATAAACCCATTGCTTCTTTCCCCCAGTAACAACTAGTGGCTGTTCCCCTGCTCTCACCTGAAGGAGAGACGCCAATCATGGTTGCACAATATACAAACATGGATCAGAATAGAGCTGAGATGGCATTCACGAAACATGCCAAAATCTGCACTGATGCATCAATTACTGCAATCCAGAACCAATGCTGATGAAAGCAACAACACACCAAGCATGAAAGAGCAACATCACAAACCAATTAGCAGGAACAGAGTGAATTTCCAAAATGAGCTGCTGCCTCCATCTCAAGCTGAAGCACAACTGCAAATGAAAAACAACCCTTTTTCAATATAGCACATGAAATCCTCACAGATAATACGAATGTGTAATCATTTTGGCCAGCATACACATAGCAATTATAGTTTTTCAGGACTGACTCAGTACCTCAAAGCTCCTAAGTGGCTGTAACTCATCCCTTCCCTATATCAGCATCTATTTCATAAACATTTATTTCTCTTTTATCCTACGTTATTTTGTAATGGTTCCATGAAAGCTTCCATCCACAATAGGGTCATTTTCCCCAAATGAAAAATACAGAAGTATACACGGTCACAACATTGAGATTGCTGGCAATGAAACTGATTTAATATTTTGTCAGCATTTTTCATATGCAAGCCTCCTGGAGAAACGCTGGTTGACACTGAAATTGCTCCCCCAAGGTATAGCTCCACTGATTCTTTGTGATCCGTTCCAGTGTGGCTGGCAGATAGCGGTCCTGAACTCTCTGCAGAAATTGGGCCTTGCTCCTGAAGCCATCTTAAATTTGGGATTGGATCAAGCAAGATCCGTGGTCAGGCAGCTAATTATGGACATAGAGGGACAACGGGACTGCTTGAGGTCCCCTGCTTACATAATTGGAGAACACGAGAGATATTGCTGTCCCGGCAGCACACCTCCATTTCCTCATATCCAGAAATGCAAGAAGGGCTTTCTGATTGCTGGTAATGAAACTGATTACATATTTTGGAGGCTTTTTATTTATGCAGGCCTCCTGGAGAAATGCTGAGTTGTTGCAACAGAATTCTGCCTTTTAAAGAAATGGGAGAGAAAAGCAAGCTCCTCACCTTGTCACTTCTGTGGACTTCTCCTGTGCCTGCCCAGCACTGGGGTCAGAATCCAGCTGCCCCCTAGACTCTTCCTTCCCCAGACAACACAGGGTAGGGGAGAAGCATGATCTAGCAAATAGGATGAAGGAGAGGACTAGACAAAGGGGGAAACCCCACAACAAAAGCACTCAAGCAAGGGTTTCTCTTTACACACAGAGAGAGATGAAGACACAACCACCTTTGCAGCAGGCAGGGTTGGTCTGGAGAGACGGGGTGATTCCTCCCCTCTGCAGAGAATGTCAAATAACCAGACACTACATGACCAAAAAGGCATCCTTTCCCTCCTTTTCTGGGTGGAGGTTTTGCCAAGTTAGAATCTGAAATATCTGGAGGGCTGCAGACTGGGGATATCTGAATTAAGCAAAGCTATAGACAAAGAGTTGATGGGGTCTTTTGGTTCTGCATGTTTATTACAATGAGAGTAAAAGAGACCAGGAGACCAATAGTTGCAGGGCAACTTCCAAAAGCTCCACCCAGAAAAGCCAATTATTTGAAGATGAAAGAAATTGTAGTGCCAAGAACCCGAAGGCGTCATGAGTAATTATTGAGAGGATTAATAATAGTAGGACAATTTGTTGGGTCTAATCCAAATAGTACAGAGGGAGACTTACTTATGAATGAAGCTTCCATGGGCTTTCAAGCTAATCTTGCTTCTATCTCTCTATCTCTCTCCTTCTCTTTCTGTCTCTCTGTGATTTTGGACTCAGCACACTAATATATAAGCTCAGACACAAGAGCCTTGGTCATGTGGGATGGCCTGCCGGCAGATGAACAGAAGTGTTTAATTCACATTTTCAGGAGTGAGATGTTCTGATCAAGGAGATGAATAAATTCATTTTTTCTCTATTTTGGAATACCTGTGGGTTTTTTTTAAACAATTACAGCTAACCATATTTTGGTTCTGTATACAGTAAGTTGAGTAGGTGCTAAAGGATCAAATAAAACATTCCTAATCTCTTGAGTGACTAATAAGCCTTTACAAGAAATTAACACATTTTATGTCCTGGAGCTGTGGAAATGTGTGGTGTTGATTTTCATCTCAAATACCATATTTCAATTCAAATTTCCTGGGATTTCTCTAGTACAGATTTATAATCCTAATGCTTATCATGAGAAATTTGTATGCCATGAAATTAAATAATCTGTTATTGAAGTGGGCCAAAGAGAATAATACCTCAGGAACTGAGCAAAGCAGTTTTTCAAAATGGCCATTCTGCAAAATGCCTGCATTTTTAGGGATGGGAGAAGATGTTCAATTCAGGAAGAAGGAGGATGGGGACAAAAGTAGAAAAAGAGGTGCCTCATTTTGTGGCTTCATGAATGTGTCAGCGGTCTCATTTTGTTTCTAGAGTATGAGTGGAGCATGTTTTTCTTTTAAATACAATTTCAAAGTGAACTGAGGCAGACTTCCTTGGGCGTGAATCTTCCACGGGTTTTCAAGGTAATCCAGCTTCCTCCCATTTCCTTTTCTCTGTCTCTGTCTCTGAGATTTTGGAGTGAGAATACTAATAGATCTACCCAGATATAAGAGGCTTGGTCACAAGGGATGTATTCTGCCTGCAGATGAGCAGAGGTGATTAATTGACATTTTCATGAGCTAGCTATGTTGATCAAGGAGATGAATAAATCCACTTTGTCTCAATTTTGGAATACCTGTTTCTTTCCCCCCAGCTAGAGCTAATCCCCCCCCCCCCGAATTATGAAGTTATTGTTCTTTAAATAGGCCATGGGCTGTTGTCTGCTTTCCAAAGAAGAGGAATGCTTATGGTATATAGTATGGAGTTTATTTCCCCACAGTCTCTGCATTGGTGCTGTCCAATTCCCGGTTCCATTATGCGGTTTTAATCCTACTTTGTGTAGGTTTATGAATGTCTTCATGGAATGGGACATGAAAAAAGAAAACATGTACAGTGGTACCTCTGGTTACATATGCTTCAGGTTACATACGCTTCAGGTTACAGACTCCGCTAACCCAGAAATATTACCTCGGGTTAACAACTTTGCTTCAGGATGAGAACAGAAATCGGCTTCCAGTGGCACAGCATCAGCAGGAGGCCCCATTAGCTAAAGTGGTGCTTCAGGTTAAGAACAGTTTCAGGTTAAGAACGGACCTCTGGAATAAATTAAGTACTTAACCCACTGTATATATATGGGGGGGGCACAGGCTTGTTCTCTCACTGTTGTCATTTGCATGACAGGTCTAAATTTCATTTTCATAGAGCCTTCAGTAAACAAGTTGGCAGCTCATGGGATCTCCTGAGAAGGAGTTGAGACTTTTAGAAAACTAACCCTTATGGGGGGTGGGGCCATTTCCCCCTCCTGAGTGGTATAAAGGCAATATATTCGGAGCAGAGAGCAAAATTATAACAACGTTATAACAGAAAACATTGCCATAACTAAGGGTACAAGATAAGGGTGTCCTTTATCTCTGTTACTATTCATTTCGGTCCTAGAAGTCTTCCTAAGAACACTGAGAAATAATGAGAAAATAAAAGGTGTGACAGTTGGTTGTAACGAATATAAGGTTAAAGCCTTTGCTGATGACTTGGTTATAACTATAGAAGATCCTAAGCAGAGTGTCAAAGAGGTGTTAGAAGAGATAGAACCTTTTGGTCAGGTGTCCGGCTTTAAGTTAAATAGGAAAAAAACTAAAATAATGGCTAAGAATATGGATCAAGAGACAATAGAAAGAATACAGCAACAAACAGAGATGAATGTGGTTAAGAAAGTAAGGTATCTAGGGATTATGTTAACTCCCAGGAGTATTGACCTGTTTCAAAACAACAATGTACCGATATGGAATAAAATTAAACGTGATCTAGAGGTGTGGGGAAGAATGAAACTATCATTATGGGGAAGAATTGCAACGATAAAGATGAGTGTGCTACCGAAAATGCTGTTTCTGTTTTAAACAATTCCAATAATTAAAGGTGTGACAATATTTAAAGAATGGCAAAGAATAACGTCTAGATATGTCTGGCAGGGCAAGAAGCCAAGAATAAAATTTAAGATATTAACAGATGCAAAAGATAGAGGAGGCTTTGCCCTGCCAGATTTAAAGTTACATTATGAAGCTTCGTGTCTTTGCTGGGTGAAAGAATGGATAAAGTTAGAAAACACAGAATTGTTGGATTTAGAAGGTTACGATAATAGATTCGGTTGGCACACGTATTTATGGTGTGAAAAGAATAGAGTGCATAAAGGTTTTGAAAACCACATCTTTAGAGGATCGTTGATTGAATTTGGAATAGGTATAAAAATTTATTAGAGTTTAAAACTCCATATTGGCTATCACCATTGGAGATAATAAGTGTGAAGAAGATCAATATGACAGGGAGATGGATTACATATGAGAATTTGATAATCAAAGAAGGTAATAAATGGAAACTGAAACCATATGACGAAGTTAAAGAAAATGTGAATGACTGGTTGCACTATTTTCAGTTAAATGCAATGTTTAAAAAAGAGATGTCAGAAAGAGGTTTTCAGGAAAAGAAATCTAGGTTTCATCAAGAAATCTTGAATAGTGATGTTAAAATTTTATCAAAAATGTATAATTTATTACTTGAGTGGCATACAAAGGATGAAGAAGTAAAATCAGTTATCAGTGGGCCAAAGATTTTGGTTATAATATACAATTTGATGAGTGGATAAAATTGTGGAAAGAAGGAATGAAATTCACTGCATGCACTACAATAAAAGAAAATGTTATGAAAATGATGTATAGATGGCATGTAACACCGGTGAAACTTGGTAAGATGTATAAAGTCAGTAATAAATGTTGGAAATGTCAGGAAAAAGAAGGAACATTTTATCACATGTGGTGGGAGTGTAAGAAAGTAAAAGGTTTCTGGGAAATGATTTATAATGAGATGAAGAAAATGTTGAAATATACTTTTGTTAAGAAACCAGAAGCATTTTTATTAGGAATATTAGGGAATGAAATTAAAAATAATGATGTGAAATTATTTAGATATGCAGTGACAGCAGCCAGAATTTTGATGGCCCAGAAATGGAAACAGGAAGAAATGCCGACAAGGGAAGAATGGAGAATGAAACTGATGGAATATGCAGAAATGGACAAATTAACGGGGAAAATTCGGAACCAACATGATCAGAGATTCAGTGAGGACTGGAAAAATTTACAGAGTATATAAAAAATGTATGTGAGGAGCAATTAACGCTAGTTGGCTTTCAAGAAGCTCTGTGAAAACGATTGATAGAAATGTTGCTTAAAAGATATGATAAGATTAGGAGTGTTAAAGCACAATATAAATTTAAGAAATGTGAGTAATTGTGATAATATGGAAAATTGTCAGACAGGCTGAGGGAAGTCTAAAAGATGTATATGTTAGAAGTGGATGTTAAACATGGATGGAATGTACATTGGAAATTGAATAAAATTTAATTATATATATATAAAAAAGAACGGACCTCCAGAACGAATTATGTACATAACCTGAGGTACCACTGTATATATATGGGGGGGGGGCACAGGCTAGTTCTCTCACTGTTGTCATTTGCGTGACAGGTCTAAATTTCATTTTCATAGAGCCTGCAGTAAACAAGGTGGCAGCTCATGGGATCTCCTGAGAAGGAGAAGGGGTTGAGACACTTAGAAAACTAACCCTCATGGGGGTGGGGCCATTTCCCCCTACAAACTTCCCACCCAACTCTGAGGTATTTTGAAAGGTATTTCTTTTCCTCCAAACTCATTCAGCTCATGGTTGTTGCTTTTCTTCACCTTTGTCTTCTCCCCATAATAAAATATTTGTGGGGGCTGCCACCCCGAAGCTGATGGACATTGCCATTCAATTAGTGTGTGTGCAAGGTGTTATGTGATAAATTTTGTGGGGCAGAGCTTACCTCCCCCAAAAATATTTTATTCAAGTTTGCAACATGCCCACAAAATTCCCACACAACGCTGATCTATTTGTAATGGTGTTTCTTCTTCCCAATCTCCCACATTTTATGATGCATTTTTTTTGGGGGGGGGAGTAAAATAAACCACTTACAAAAATGGGGTTATGTTTCTCAGGGATATGGATCAAAGTTGGTGTCGGTGCTGGAGTGAGGGGCAGGCATGAAAGGAACTCACAGAGAACAGGTGCTATGCTGAAGCTAAGTTTAATACATAAGAGGAAAGCAGTGATTTTCATTCCAGAAACAAAGGAAGAATTGTCTTCAAGACATTGCAATAAGGTAATTCAAACATTGATCTTGATGACACTGATAATACATACACATTCTGAATTGTATTATATTTCTATGGCATTCAAGCACAATACAAGTTGGATGCATTCAAATATTAGTGCCTCATCTGGAGATACATTCCACAGCAAAAACAAAGAAGAAGAAGAAGAAGAAGAAGAAGAAGAAGAAGAAGAAGAAGAAGAGGAGGAGGAGGAGGAGGAGGAGGAGGAGGAGGAGGAGGAGGAGAAGGAAATTCATAGTGAATAGAAGTTGGGATCAACACATCCTAGGAAGCAGCTGCACATTTGTAAGGCAAACATGGATGAGCCAAACATCTGGGAATCCTGCAAACTTGGTGGTTGAACTGGGGACGCTTGGCATTTCTGGCACCTAGGCCCATGAGATCATCAATTGTGAGTTCATCAGTCTGAGTGCTCCATTTAATAGCATGAATAGCATCCAGAGCAGCCATATCCCAGGCCAGCTCCAAAGGAGGATGTGCCCCCACAGCCAGTATATCCTCCCACACGAACTGGCTCACACGTGGCAAAGAGTATTGGTCCTGGGAGAGCCACAGAAACTGAAGGTTGCTGGATGATTATATCTGATGCTGGTACCTGAGTGATGCGATCAACACTGGCAGCAGGATTTATGGCAAGGCTACTTGATGGCACTCCACCACCACTTAAGCCCCCAAAGGCTCCATAGTCCCCATAGATCCCCTCTAGCACAAAAGCATTGAAGGCAGCGCCAAAGCTAGGATTCATTTTGGAGTGATGGGTCCTGGATCTGAAAAGATGATAAGCAAACATTCATCCAATTTATTCATGATTCACACATCCAATCCATAACAAAACAACAACCATAACAACAAGCCCTACCTACGCCAGTGAAGAAGGAGAGGAAGAAAAGGAGATTATAACACAATCTGCAATCCAACCCTATCATTCCAAAATACCCAATCCAGCAAGGGTGCAGCAGTCCAGCAATGGAGGGCTCTTGGTGGTGTCACCAATGGGTTTGTCTCTGTTGCGACCTCATGAGGTGGTCTTCCTCCAGGCAGCTCCCCCCTTTTGGAACACGTTCCACACTGAAGTGTGTCTATCATCCTTATAATTAACTTTGAGAAAAGATCTAAAAGCATTCTTGTTTACCCTTGTCTGTTCATGCGAACCCTGAAATTATTTCATTTTCATGCTTTTCTTTTAGGATTCAAGGAGTTGTCCAGACCCCTCAGAATCAACTATGAAGGGTTTGAGGGCACAGGAAAACTCAAAGAAATGTAAGATATTAATTAGCATTCTTCCCTTTCTCATACACAAACCTTTCTCTTGACGGGACCATTTTATGTTGTGTTTACCTATGTTGTTGATTGTTAAGATTTAATACTATAAAAATATTAAATAAATATCTATTGATAGGCCAATGCCTTCAGTGGTGGTATATTCCATGCTACTGTTCATCTTCATGTTTGGTTGGAATCTCAAATAATACTCAAAAAAATCCAGTTTCTTGTAATATTTAACTTTTTGCTTCAACTCTCTGGCCCTTGGCCAAATTGGCTGAGGTTGATGCTACTTGGAATGCAACAACCCCATTGCAGCCACAGTTTCCCCACCCTTTCTCAGGGATATGGATTTAAGTTGGGTGTTGGTGCTGGAGTGAGGGACAAGCATTGAAGAAACCCACAGACAACAGGTGCTATGCTGAAGCTAAGTTTAATGCATAAGGGGAAGACAGAGACCATTTTCATTCCAGAAACCAAGGAAGAATTGCCTTCCAGGCATTGCAGTAAGGTAATTCAAACATTGATCTTGATGACACTGATAATACATACACATTCAGAATTGTATTATGTTTCTATGGCATTCAAATGCAATACAAGTTGGATGCATTCAAACATTTGCCCCTCAACTAGAGATACATTCCACAGCAAAAGCAAAGAAGAAGAAGAGGAGGAGGAGGAGGAGGAGGAGGAGGAGGAGGAGGAGGAGGAAGAAGAAGAAGAAGAAGAAGAAGAAGAAGAAGAAGAAGAAGAAGAAGAAGAAGAAGAAGAAGAAGAAGAAGAAATGCATAGTGAATAGAAGTTGGGATCCACACATCCTAGAAAGCAGCTGCACATTTTTAAGGCAAACATGGATGAGCCAAACATCTGAGAATCCAGTAAACTTGGTGATTTAACTGGGGACGCTTGGCATTTCTGGCACCAAGCCCCATGAGATAATCAGTCGTGAAGCCATGCCGAGTTCGTCAATTTCCGGTGAGGGCATTCTGCTGGTCTGAGCGCTCTCTTTAATAGCACAAATAGCGTCTAGAGCGGCTGTTTCCCTCCCACACGAACTGGCCCAAACGAGGCACGGAATCCTAATCCTGGAATAGTCACAGTAACTTGAATTGGGTAGATAAATACTTCCGTTGGTGGATCAACACTGGCGGCAGGATTTATAGCGAGGCTACTTGATGACACTCCGCCACCACTTGAACCCCCATAGACTCCAAAGCCTCCAAAGCCCCCAATTTCCCCAAAACCCCCAAAGTCCCCAAAGCCACTACTTTGTTTCAGCAAGCCCAGACCGCCAACTGGGTAACAGCAGGAGGAATTGTAGCCACAGGTCATTTTGGAGTGATGGGTACTGGATCTGAAATGATGATGAGCAAACTTTTATCCAATTTATTCACACATTCATGATGATTCACACATCCAATTTATAACAAAACAACAACAACAACAACAAGCCCTACCACCAGCAGTGAAGACGGAGAGGAAGAAGGGGAGATTATAACACAATCTGCAAGTTCATTAAAAACATCCCCTTCTAGCATTGGAGCCTCTTGGTGGTGTCACCAATGGGTTTGTCTCCCTTGTGACCTCATGAGATGGTCTTCCTCCAGGCAGATGCCTGCTTTTGGAACACGTGAAGTGTGTCTATCATCCTTATGACTATCTAAAAGATCTAAAAGCATTCTTGTTTACCCTTGTCTGTTCCTGCGAATCCGGAAATGATTACATTCTCATGCTTTTCTTTTATGTTTCTAGGAGTTCAAGGTTGTCCAGACCCCTCAGAATCAACTATGAAGGGTGTGGGAGCACAGGAAAACTCAAGGAAATGTAAGATATTAATTCTATTATATCTTTGTGTCCTTCTCTTTCTCGTACACAAACCCTTTCTTTGGATGGGATCATTTTATGTTGTGTACACCATATGTTGTTGATTGTTAAAATTGAATACTATAAAAATATTAAATAAATATCTGACCATTGATAAGCCAATGCCTTCAGTGGTCGCATATTCCATGGTACTGTTCATCTTCATGTTTGGTTGGAATCTCATAATACTTAAAAAATCCAGTTTCTTGTAATATTAACTTTTTGCTTCAACTCCCATCATCCCTTGGACAAACTAGAGGAGCTTAGTGCTATTTGGAATGCATCAACCCCATGACAGCCACAGGTTTCCCAACCTTTCATCAGCAACAGAAAGCAGATATGTTCCATCATCCATGCCACAGCCCTTAAGATATATGGCAATGGAAGGTATATGGCTTCATAATCACCTCTTCCTTCCTCACCCCCTTTCCCTTTTATGCTGTGCTTTTTCAGTGGCAAGGGACGTGGGTGGCACTGTGGGTAAAACCTCAGAGCCTAGGACTTGCTGATCATATGGTCAGTGGTTCGAATCCCCGCGGCAGGGTGAGCTCCTGTCGTTCGGTCCCAGCTCCTGCCCACCTAGCAGTTCGAAAGCACCCTTAAGTGCAAGTAGATACATAGGTACTGCTTTATAGCGGGAAGGTAAACGGTGTTTCCGTGTGCTGCGCTGGTGCAGGCTCACCAGAGCAGCCTCATCACGCTGGCCACGTGACCCAGAAGTGTCTCCAGACAGCGCTGGCCCCCGGCCTCTTAAGCGAGATGGGCACGCAACCCCAGAGTCGGTCACAACTGGCCCGTACGGGCAGGGGTACCTTTACCTTTACCTTTACCTTTTCAGTGGCAAAGCTAAACTTGCACCAAGAAACTACCCCCTTCAGTGTTTCATTTTGTTTTCATTTCCGATGTTTTGCAACATGTTCTAGGAGCCCTGCCAAATACATTTTGGAGAAAGAAATGCCTGGCATCTCAAGGTAAGGCAGGAAAGGGACCCTGCGGAAAATGAGGAGAGCCCCCAGCACCAGTCCATGTGGACCAGGATTTGGGGGGTGGTATCTGTGAGCCTCCAGGTGTTGCTGGACTCCAACACCCATCAGGCCCAGGCAATGGCCAGGAAGGATGGGAGTTGTAGTCCAGCAACTCTGGGAGGACCATCGATATTCCCCTCCCTCCCTCTAGGCCTGAACTAGATGGAGGATTGCTCTGACTCTATACGAAAGTAGTCTTCCTTCATAGCCAAAGTGCCCGTAGGAAATGAGAAAGAAGATGAGCAAGGATAGGCAGGTCTGGGTTCAAAGAAGGAGACAGAGAGAGTGAAGTTTGGAAAGGAAGAGGCAGGAAAAGCATGGAGTTCTCTCACTTACCAAGGTCTCAAGAGAAGTACTCAGGTGAAGGGGAGGGGAGCTTTTGTTAGAATCATGGGCAGCAAGTCCTTTTATACGATTCTAGGACCGCAAGTCCCTCCCTTATAGACAAAAACTGCCTTCAGGTGTCCTACCCTCCCTGACTAATTGTTTTATATGGACTTCATCCAGCCATTCATTAGCCGCCCTGTATTCTTTAGCATGTGTTTTATCCAATTCCATTCCCCTTTCATTATCCTCCTATTCACTCCTTTTGATGATTACTTATGATACTTTTTAGAATTGGTGTTGCCCCCTGCTTCATAAAGAATGTGTGCCTGTCAAGGTTACAAGTCTCCAGTCCACTCAATTCTAGAGATTGGTGTAAAGCCCATCTTCCCAGGCATGGGTGGCTCCATCTGGTTCGTAGAAGACCTTTTAAACTTCCCTTAAAAAAAAGTCTTTGAAATATAATTCACTCTGGGTGGCTTCTGTGAGTCAAAATATTAAAAACAATACAGCATCAGACATTAAAAACTTCCCTAAACAGGGTTGCCTTCAGTTGTCTTTTAAAAGTAAAATAGTTTGTTTGTTTTTTTCGCTTGACATCTGCTGGGAGGGCATTCCACAAGGCGGGTACAACTGAGAAAGCCCTCTGCCTGGTTTCCTGTAACCTCACTTCTCGCAGCGAGGGAACCACCAGAAGGCCATCGCTGCTGGACCTCAGTGTCCGGGCTGGATGATGGGAGTGGAGACACTCCTTCAGGTATACAGGACCGAGGCCGTTTAGGGCTTTAAAGGTCAGCACCAAGACTTTGAATTGTGCTCGGAAACGTACTAGGAGCCAATGAAGATCTTTCAGGACTGGTGTTATATGTTCTCGGTGGCCACTTCCAGTCACCAGTCTAGCTGCCGCATTCTGGATTAATTGCAGTTTCCAAGTCACCTTCAAAGGTAGCCCCACGTAGAGCGCATTGCAGTAGTTCAAGTGGGAGATAACTAGGACATGCACCACTCTGAGAAGAATATCTGCCAGCAGGTAGTTTCTCAGCCTGCATACCAGATGGAGCTGGTAAATAGCTGCCCTGCCGCACAATTTACCAGTGCCTCCATGGACAGCTGTGTGTCAAAAATGATTACCAGCCTGTGTACCTGGTCCTTCAGGGGCACAGTTACCCCATTCAGGACCAGGGAGTCCTCCACACCAGCCCGCCCCCTGTCCCCCCAAGAACAGTATTTCTGTCTTGTCCGGATTCAACCTCAATCCATTTGCAGCCATCCATCCTCCAACCGCCTCCAGACACTCACACAGGACCTTCACCGCCTTTACTGGTTCTGATTTTAAAGAGAAGTAGAGCTGGGAATCATCCGCATATTGATGAACACCCAGCCCAAACCCCCTGGTGATCTCTCCCAGCGGCTGCATGTAGATGTTATGTGTAATCCCCATCTTTCCAGTCTCCAGCAGTTTTATCTGTTTCTTTTAGAAGCCGTTTTAAGTTTCCCTACAAATGTTTGCTTTAAATAAAGCTCTCTAAATTGAATTCAGGAGACATTAGCCTCAAAGGGAACTTCCCTGTGTAGTCTGGCCGTTGGTCCTTCTAGCTCAGTATTATCCTCCCCTTTCCCCCCTCCTTGTAATTTCTGAATTTGATCGTTGTGGTTTGCAGAACTTTCATTGGTTTTATTAATAAATATATCCTTTTCATCTTCATGATGCTTCATTGTGAGTGGTGGGGTGTGGATGTCAAATACCTACAAAAAATAATAAGAGAACACAGAATGACCTATGACATGGAAATATGGCAAAATGAGCTTGCGCATGAGAAAATGAGAACCTGAAATTCTTTGTCCATCCTTTCATCCAAAATTGCAATAGAAGACTTTCAGTCAATCTCTGTACCCATCCTCACATCCAAAAGAGAGAAGAAGAAGAAGAAGAAGAAGAAGAAGAAGAGGAGGAGGAGGAGGAGGAGGAGTTTGGATTTGATATGCCGCTTTATCACTACCCGAAGGAGTCTCAAAGCGGCTAACATTCTCCTTTCCCTTCCTCCCCCACAACAAACACTCTGTGAGGTGAGATGGCCTGAGACATTTCAGAGAAGTTTGACAAGCCCAAGGTCACCCAGCAGCTGCATGTGGAGGAGCGGAGACACGAACCCGGTTCACCAGATTACGAGTCTACCACTCTTAACCACTACAACACACAGAGAGATGGGAGTAAGATAAACCCATTGCTTCTTTCCCCCAGTAACAACTAGTGGCTGCGCCTCTGCTCTCACCTGAAGGAGAGACGCCAATCATGTTTGCACAATATACAAACATGGATCAGAATAGAGCTGAGATGGCATTCACGAAACATGCCAAAATCTGCACTGATGCATCAATTACTGCAATCAAGAACCAATGATGATGAAAGCAACAATACACCAAGCATGAAAGAGCAACATCACAAACCAATTAGCAGGAACAGAGTGAATTTCCAAAATGAGCTGCTGCCTCCATCTCAAGCTGAAGCACAACTGGAAATGAAAAACAACCCTTTTTCAATATAGCACATGAAATCCCCACAGATAATGCGAATGTGTAATCATTTTGGCCAGCATACACATAGCAATTTTGGTTCTTCAGGACTGACTCAGTACCTCAAAGCTCCTAAGTGGCTGTAACTCATCCCTTCCCTGTATCAACATCTATTTCATAATCATGTATTTCTCTTTTATCCTATGTTATTTTGTAAAGGTGGCATGAAAGCTTCCATCCACAATAGGGTCATTTTCCCCAAATGAAAAGTACAGAAGTATACACGGTCACAACATTGAGATTGCTGGCAATGAAACTGATTTAATATTTTGTAAGCATTTTTCATATGCAAGCCTCCTGGAGAAATGCTGGTTGACACGGAAATTGCTCCCCCAAGGTATAGCTCCACTGATTCTTTGTGATCAGTTCCAGTCTGGCTGGCAGATAGCGGTCCTGAACTCTCTGCAGAAATTGGGCCTTGCTCCTGAAGCCATCTTAAATTTGGGATTGGATCAAGCAAGATCCGTGGTCAGGGAGTTATTATGGACATAGAGGGACAACGGGACTGCTTGAGGTCCCCTGTTTACATAATTGCAGAACACGAGAGATATTGCTGTCCCGGCAGCACACCTCCATTTCCTCATATCCAGAAATGCAAGAAGGGCTTTCTGATTGCTGGTAATGAAACTGATTACATATTTTGGAGGCTTTTTATTTATGCAGGCCTCCTGGAGAAATGCTGAGTTGTTGCAACAGAATTCTGCCTTTTTAAGAAATGGGAGAGAAAAGCAAGCTCCTCGCCTTGTCACTTCTGTGGACTTCTCCTGTGGCTGCCCAGCACTGGGGTCAGAATCCAGCTCCCCCCTAGACTCTTCCTTCCCCAGACAACACAGGGTAGGGGAGAAGCATGATCTAGCAAATAGGATGAAGGAGAGGACTAGACAAAGGGGGAAACCCCACAACACAAGCACTCAAGCAAGGGTTTCTCTTTACACAGAGAGAGAGATGAAGACACAACCACCTTTGCAGCAGGCAGGGTTGGTCTGGAGAGACGGGGTGATTCCTCCCCTCTGCAGAGTATGTTGCAAATAACCAGACACTACATGACCAAAAAGGCATCCTTTCCCTCCTTTTCTGGGTGGAGGTTTTGCCAAGTTAGAATCTGAAATATCTGGAGGGCTGCAGACTGGGGATATCTGAATTAAGCAAAGCTATAGACAAAGAGTTGATGGGGTCTTTTGGTTCTGCATGTTTATTACAATGAGAGTAAAAGAGACCAGGAGACCAATAGTTGCAGGGCAACTTCCAAAAGCTCCACCCAGAAAAGCCAATTATTTGAAGATGAAAGAAATTGTAGTGCCAAGAACCCGAAGGCGTCATGAGTAATTATTGAGAGGATTAATAATAGTAGGACAATTTGTTGGGTCTAATCCAAATAGAACAGAAGGAGACTTACTTATGCATGAAGCTTCCATGGGCTTTCAAGCTAATCTTGCTTCTCTCTCTCTCATTCTCTTTCTGTGTCTCTGTGATTTTGGACTCAGCACACTAATAGATAAGCTCAGACACAAGAGCCTTGGTCATGTGGGATGGCCTGCCGGCAGATGAACAGAAGTGTTTAATTCACATTTTCAGGAGTGAGATGTTCTGATCAAGGAGATGAATAAATTCATTTTTTCTCTATTTTGGAATACCTGTGGGTTTTTTTTAAACAATTACAGCTAACCATATTTTGGTTCTGTATACAGTAAGTTGAGTAGGTGCTAAAGGATCAAATAAAACATTCCTAATCTCTTGAGTGACTAATAAGCCTTTACAAGAAATTAACACATTTTATGCCCTGGAGCTGTGGAAATGTGTGGTGTTGATTTTCATCTCAAATACCATACTTCAATTCAAATTTCCTGGGATTTCTCTAGTACAGATTTATAATCCTACTGCCTATCATGAGAAATTTGTATGCCATGAAATTAAATAATCTGTTATTGAAGTGGGCCAAAGAGAACAATACCTCAGGAACTGAGCAAAGTAGTTTTTCAAAATGGCCATTCTGCAAAATGCCTGCATTTTTAGGGATGGGAGAAGATGTTCAATTCAGGAAGAAGGAGGATGGGGACAAAAGTAGAAAAAGAGGTGCCTCATTTTGTGGCTTCATGAGTATGTCAGCAGTTTCATTTTGTTTCTAGAGTATGAGTGGAGCATGTTTTTCTTTTAAATACAATTTCAAAGTGAACTGAGGCAGACTTCCTTGCGTGTGAATCTTCCACGGGTTTTCAAGGTAATCCAGCTTCCTCCCATTTCCTTTTCTCTGTCTCTGTCTCTGAGATTTTGGAGTGAGAATACTAATAGTTATACCCAGATATAAGAGGCTTGGTCACAAGGGATGTATTCTGCCTGCAGATGAGCAGAGGTGATTAATTGACATTTTCATGAGCTAGCTATGTTGATCAAGGAGATGAATAAATCCACTTTGTCTCAATTTTGGAATACCTGTTTCTTTCCCCCCAGCTAGAGCTAATCCCCCCCGCCCCGATTATGAACTTATTGTTCTTTAAATAGGCCATGGGCTGTTGTCTGCTTTCCAAAGAAGAGAAATGCTTATGGTATATAGTATGGAGTTTATTTCCCCACAGTCTCTGCATTGGTGCTGTCCAATTCCCAGTTCCATTATGCGGCTTTAATCCGACTTTGTGTAGGTTTATGAATGTCTTCATGGAATGGGACACGAAAAAAGAAAACATGTACAGTGGTACTTAGGGTTACATGCGCTTCAGGTTACATACACTTCAGGTTACAGACTCTACTAACCCAGAAATATTACCTCGGGTTAAGAACTTTGCTTCAGGATGAGAACAGAAATCATGCTCCGGTGGCACAGCAGCAGCAGGAGGCCCCATTAGCTAAAGTGGTGCTTCAGGTTAAGAACAGTTTCAGGTTAAGAACGGACCTCCGGAACGAATTAAGTACTTAACCCACTGTATATATATGGGGGGGGGGGACACAGGCTTGTTCTCTCACTGATGTCATTTGCGTGACAGGTCTAAATTTCACTTTCACAGAGCCTGCAGTAAACGAGGTGGCAGCTCATGAGATCTCCTGAGAAGGAGAAGGGGTTGAGACATTTAGAAAACTAACCCTTATGGGGGTGGGGCCATTTCCCCCTACAAACCTCCCACCCAACTCTGAGGTATTTCAAAAGGTATTTTTTTCCCTCCAAACTCAATTAGATCATGATTGTTGCTTTTCTTCACCTTTGTCTTCTCCCCATAATAAAATATTTGTGGGGGCTGCCACCCCAAAGCTGATGGACATTGCCATTCAATTAGTGTGTGTGCACCGTGTTATGTGATTGATTATGTGGGGCAGAGCTTACCTCCTCCAAAAATATTTTATTCAAGTTGGCAACATGCCCACAAAATTCCCACACAATGCTGAACTATTTGTAATGGTTTTTCTTCCCAATTTACCACATTTTATGGTGCTTCTCTTTCTTTCCTTTTTTTTTGTTTTTTGGAGAGTAAAATAAACCACTTACAAAAAGGGGGTTATGTTTCTCAGGGATATGCATTGAAATATTTGTGCCTCAACTGGAGATACATTCCACAGCAAAACCACAGAAGAAGAAGGTGATGAAGAAGAAGGAGGAGGAGGAGAAGAAATGCATAGTGAATAGAAGTTGGGATCAACACATCCTAGGAAGCAGCTGCACATTTGTAAGAGAAGCATGGATGAGCCAAACATGTGGGGATCCTGTAAACTTGGTGGTTGAACTGGGGACGCTTGGCATTTCTGGCACCTAGGCCCATGAGATGATCAGTCGTGAAGCCATGCCAAGTTGATCAGTTGCCGGTGAGGGCATTCTGCCGGTCTGAGTGTTCCCTTTAATAGCATGAATAGCGCCCAGAGCAGCCATATCCCAGGCCAGCTCCAAAGGAGGATGTGCTCCCACAGCCAGTATATCCTCGCACACGAACTGGCTCACACGAGGCAGAGAGTATTGGTCCAGGACATGTCAGAATACATGGAGCTTGCTGGACTACTGCTTCCGATGGTGGTAAAAACAACCACAATAACAAGCTCTACCACTAGCAGTGAAGACGGAGAGGAAGAAGGGGAGATTATAACACAATCTGCAAGTTCATTATAAACATCCCCTATCATTAAAAAATCCCACTACAGCTATAGTGCAGCAGTCCAGCATTGGAGGCCTCTTGGTGGTGTCACCAACGGGTTTGTCTCCCTTGCGACCTCATGAGATGGTCTTCCTCCAGGCAGTTGCCTGCTTTTGGAACATGTGCTCCACTGAAGTGTGTCTATCATCCTTATGACTAACTTTGAGAAAAGATCTAAAAGCATTCTTCTTTACCCTGGTCTGTTCCTGCGAACCCTGAAATTATTACATTCTCATGCTTTTCTTTTATGTTTCCATGAGTTGAAGGTTGTCCAGACCCCTCAGAATAAACTATGAAGGGTTTGAGAGCACAGGAAACTCAAATGTAAGATTTTAATTCTGTTATATATTTGTGTCCTTCCCTTTCTCGTACACAAACCCTTTCTCTGGATGGGACCATTTTATGTTGTGTTCACCATATGCTGTTGATTGTTAAGATTTAATACTACTTGGAATGCATCAACCCCATGACAGCCACAGCTTCCCCATCCTTTCTCCAGCAACCGAAAGCAGATATGTTCCATCATCCATGCCACAGCCCTTAAGATATTTGGCAATGGAAGGTATATGGCCTCATAATCACCTCTTCCTTCCTCACCCCCTTTCCCTTTTATGCTGCGCTTTTTCAGTTGCAAAGCTAAACTTGCACCATGAAGCTATCCCTTCAGTGTTTCATTTGTTTTCATTTCTGATTTTTTGCAACATGTTCTAGGAGCCCTGCCAAATACACTTTGGAGAAAGAAATGCCTGTCATATCAAGGTAGGGCAGGAAAGGGGCCCTGCTGAAAATCCGGAGAGCCCCCAGCACCAGTCTGTGTGGACCAGAAATAGGGTGGGTGTATCTGTGAACCTCCAGGTGTTGCTGGACTCCAACACCCATCAGGCCCAGCTGGCACAAGCAATGGCCAGGAAGTATGGGAATTGTAGTCCAGCAACTCTGGGAGGACCATCAATATTCCCCGTCCCTCCTGTAGACAGGACTGAACTAGATGGAGGATTGCTCTGACTCCATACGAAAGGAGTCTTCCTTCATAGCCAAAGTGCCCATAGGAAGTGAGAAAGAAGATGAGCAAGGAGAGGCTGGTCTGGGTTCAAAAAAGGAAGTGGAGAGTGAAGTTTGGAAAGGAAGAGGCAGCAGAAGGCATGGAGTTCTCTCACTTACCAAGGTCTCAAGAGAAGTACTCAGGTGAAGGTGAGAGGAGCTGTTGTTAGAATCGTGGGCAGCAAGTCCTTTTATACGATTCCAGGACGACAAGCCCCTCCCTTGTAGACGGAAACTGCCTTCAGGTGTCCTACCTTCCCTGACTAATTGTTGGACATGGATTTCATCCTGAGCCGCCCTGTATTCTTCTTCTTCTTTTTCTTCTTCTTTGCTTTTGCTGTGGAATGTATCTCCAGTTGAGGGGCAAATGTTTGAATGCATCCAACTTGTATTGCATTTGAATGCCATAGAAACATAATACAATTCTGAATGTGTATGTATTATCAGTGTCATCAAGATCAATGTTTGAATTTTGTTGTTGTTTAGTTGTTTAGTTGTGTCTGACTCTTCGTGACCCCATGGACCAGAGCTTGCCAGGCATCCTGTCTTCCACTGCCTCCCACAGTTTGGTCAAAAATGTTTGAATTACCTTACTGCAATGCCTGGAAGACAATTCTTCCTTGGTTTCTGGAATGAAAATGTTCTCTGTCTTCCTTTTATGCATTAAACCTAGCTTCAGCAAAGCACCTGTTCTCTGTGGGTTTCTTTAATTCTTGTCCCTCACTCCAGCACCAGCACCCAACTTAAATCCATATCCCTGAGAAACATAACTCTTTTTTGTAGTGGGGTATTTTACTCTTCAAAGATAAATTGCACCATAAAATGTCCCACACTGTCCCACATTTTAGGCTAATTGAAGCTGAGAAGGGGGAAAACCAATCCTGTTAGCTAGGGATGATGTGAATTGTAGTCCCGAACATTTGGAGGGCCACGTTTGGGGATGCCTGAGGTAAGCCATGCCCCACATAACCGATCATATTGCATGGCACCGCTGGATCTTAGAGGAGGAAGGATGGCTTAGTCAATGCAAACCTCCCATACTGCAGGGCTGATTGGAGAGCATGGGAGACTATTGGCTCATCCAGGCTCCATAATACCAGCCTCCTCTGAACTCCACTTAGGAGCTTTGAAGTCCTGAAGAATCCAAATTGCTATGTGTTCTCCTGGCAAGAATGGCTAGACATTCATATAAGAGTTCACCCACGCTTCTCTGTGGGGATTCCATGTGCTATATTCAAAGAGGTTGTGGTTAGGCTTGCGATGGAGGCAGCAGCTCATTTTGGAAGTTCACACTGTTCCTGCTAATTGGTTTGTGCTGCCGTTCCTTTAACAGTTAGTGTTTGTATGACAATAAAATTTCTACCTTATTTTATGAGATTCGGTGTTCTTTTTAATTAGCGCTAAGTATTGTTGCTTTCATCCTTATTGGTTCTGAACCTCAATCATTGATGAATCATTTCAAAGGTTGGTGTGTCTGGTATGTGCCAGTTCAGCGCTATTCTGCTCCATGTTTCTACAGTGTGTATACATTTATGGTGCCTCTTGTTCGAGCGAGGGCAGGGGTACTATGCTGCAACCCCCCTTCCACTCAGTTCTTGAGATTTGTGTAAACCCCATCTTCCCACGCTGGGATGGATTTATCTGTTTTAAAAAGCCATTTTAAACTTCCCTTATAATCCCTACATAGGTTTGCTTTAAACAAAGCCCTCCAAATTGAATTCAGTGGACATCAGACTCAAAGGGAGCTTCCCTAAGCAAAGTCAGCCATTGGTGCATCTAGCTCAATATTGCCTACACTTTCACCCTCCAAATTCCCCTACAATGCATTATGAGCAGCAGTGCCCTTGCAAAGGAGCAGCCCACAGTATTGAATCTCCATTTTACAGGTGGAGAGGATAGGATTCAATCCTGCTTGAGGGTCTACTTCCAAAGGGCATTCCACAGCTGGGACATAGGTGGAATAGAAACCTATGCTACTGTCCCAGATTAGTTCTGGAAGAGCATCAATGCGTGGCAGGGGTTGCAATCATAGGGGGACATATCTGGACTTGTGCTGAGGCTGCCCAACAATTATTTTGTTGTTGTTGTTTAGTCATTTAGTCACACCCGACTCTTCATGACCCCATGGACCAGAGCACGCCAGGCACTCCTGTCTTCCACTGTCTACCGCAGTTTGCTCAGACTCATGCTGGTAGCTTCGAGAACATTATCCAACCATCTCCTCCTCTGTCGTCCCCTTCTCCTTGTGCCCTCCATCTTTCCCAACATCAGGGTCTTTTCCAGGGAGTCTTCTCTTCTCATGAGGTGGCCAAAGTACTGGAGCCTCAGCTTCAGGATCTGTCCTTCCAGTGAGCACTCAGGGCTGATTTCCTTCAGAATGGATAGGTTTGATCTTCTTGCCGTCCATGGGACTCTCAAGAGTCTCCTCCAGCACCATAATTCAGAGGCATCAATTCTTTGGCGATCAGCCTTCTTTAAGGTCCAGTTCTCACTTCCATATTATATATATATATATATATATATATATATATATATATATATATCGGGAGTACCGGTACTTTCAGAAATTTTTTATATTATAGATCAGGGGTAGGCAACCTAAGGCCCGTGGGCCGGATGCGGCCCGATCCCCTTTTCAGTCTGGCCCGCAGATGGTCTGGGAATCACCGTGCTTTTACATGAGTAGAATGTGTCCTTTTATATAAATGGATCTCTGGGTTATTTGTGGGGCATAGGAATTCGTTCATCCCCCCCCCCCCAAAAAAAAAATAGTCCGGCCAACAACATGGTCTGAAGGACGGTGGACCGTCCCATGGCAGAAAAAGGTTGCTGACCCCTGTTATAGCTTACAGATTTTTGAAAGGGTCCATAAGTTCATTAGGAGAAGAGAACTCCTGATAATTTTGCTTGTTTCTGAGAGACTTACTATTGCCCAAACATGGTGGAATCTATAAGGTTTGGGAAGACACTCATAGTATAAGAATGTGTGGAGGTTGGCTATAGCTTTGAAAATAACCCACAATGCCGTGGTGCTGACAGGAAAGGGGGGAAAGGATGCCTCATATCTCATGTAGTATCTGGTTATTTACCAGATGGAAGAGGACACCATTCCTGATAGGGATGACTCCCCCTATGGGAGACAGGCAGGGTCTTCAACTTGCAACATTCTCTGCAGAGGAGAGAAATCATCCTGTCTCTCCAGACCAACCCTGCCTGCTGCAAAGGTGGTCGTGTCTTCATGTCTCTCTCTGTGTGTGAAGAGAAACCCTTGCTTGAGTGCTTGTGTTGTGAGGTTTTCCACTTTGTCTAGTCTTCTCCTTCATCCTATTTGCTAGATCATTCTGATGATCTTTGTTTTACTGTGTTTTCCAGTTGCCCCCCCCCCCAGCTTCTTCATTCTCTTCATGCTTCTCCCCTCCCCTGTGTTGTCTGGGGAAGGAAGAGTCTAGGGGGGAGCTGGATTCTGACCCGATAGCCAGGCAGGCACAGGAGAAGTCCACAGAAGCGACTGGGCCAGGAGCTTGCATTTCCCTCCCATTTCTAAAATGCCATTCTGTTGCAGCAACTCAGCATTATTATATAATTTATTGTTACGGTCAAAGACCAGTTCAAGAAGCACAAGTGAGACTGCTTTCACAACAGTGAAATAGACATTTTAAAACAATATACAATAACAGCTTATAGATTAAAATTAAAATCGTTACATGAACACAAAAAATACCTAAGGTTAAACTAACATGCAGTTTGCCCCTGGGACACCCAGGAGGCTGGTTACAGCAGTTTTCCTAGCGATCTATTTGTTCCAGGGGGTGTTCTGTGCCTACAAATCTGTGCACTGAATCTGGCGACCATCTGGGCCATCTTGTGATTTTTGTCTGGAAGGCTTCTACGCACAGAGATTTTGCGCCTGCCCATTAGGGGAAATAGGAAGCCTCAAACATATATATACATATATATGTACATACATATATATACATATATATGTACATATATACATATATATTTTTAGATGTCCTTTTTATGTTGAGATTCGTAGAGACACCATTGATCCTTTGCTGAAGAGGCTCGCCGATCTTTCAGACAAGTCTAAACTTCATTCTCTCCTCTTAGGCAAAGATCATAAAACGACCTGGCCGGTAGCCAGATTCTGCGCCGAGATTTGTAGGCACAGATCATCCTCTAGAATAAAATAGCTTACTAGGGAGATGCTGAAGTTTCCCTTTATGGTAATCCAAATCTCAGTTTTTGACGGTGTATGTATATATCTCAATTTTAACTCATGAGCTATTGCTGCAATCTGTATATTTTATCTTTATGAAGGTTGTTTTTATTGTGTTATGTTATGTGAGCTAGTCTTTACGATACGATGCGATATCTTTATTGTCATTGTCCCTTGCAGAACAATGAAATTGAAAACTACATAAAACTACATAAAAACTACATAAAACTACCACAAAACTACATAAAACTACATAAAAACTACATAAAACTACCACAAAACTACATAAAACATTCAAAACCCCCTAAAAACTCTAAAACCCCATTTTAAAATACACTATACTACAGAGACCCCTTATGCTGCATTTAGAACCAGAATTGCATAAGTGTAGAAACTGTTTTTCAGGCGGCTAGTCCTGGCCTTTATAACCCAATACCTTCTTCCAGAAGGCAGAAGCTGAAAAAGATCATTTCCGGGGTGCGTACTATCATGTGCTATCTCTGCCGCTTTCTTATGGCACCTGGCAGCATAGATTTGACCGTAATAAATTATCTATCTACTTCTTAATATATATATTTTAATATTTTTTAATAACTTTTTGTTTCTCTTTCCAAAAAAGTGTATAGAAATCTGGTAACCTTATTCCAGAACCAGCGAGGGCAGAGCCAAACTTCTAGCAAGAGTAAAGGCCCTTCTTGCATTTCTGGATATGAGGAAAGGGAGATATGCTGCCGGGACAGCAATATATCTTGTGTTCTGCAATTATGTAATCGGGGGACCTCAAGCAGTCCTGTAGTCTCTCTATGTCCATAATTATTTGCCTGACCACGGATCTTGATGGATCCAATCCCAAATTTAAGATGGCTTGAGGAGCAAGGCCCAATTTCTGCAGAGAGTTCAGGATCGCTATCTGCCAGCCAGACTGGAACTGATCACAAAGAATCAGTGGAGCTATATCTTGGGGGAGCAATTTCCGTGTCAACCAGTGTTTCTCCAGGAGGCATGCATATGAAAAATGCTTACAAAATATTAAATCAGTTTCATTGTCAGCAATCTCAGTGTTGTGACTGTGTATACTTCTGTATTTTTCATTTGGGGAAAATGACCCTATTGTGGATGGAAGCTTTCATGCCACCTTTACAAAATAACATAGGATAAAAGAGAAATACATGATTATGAAATAGATGCTGATATAGGGAACGGATGGGTGTTACAGCCACTTAGGAGCTTTGAGGTACTGAGTCAGTGCTGAAAAAGCAAAATTGCTATGTGTATGCTGGCCAAAATCATTACACATTCATATTATCTGAGGGTATTTCATGTGCTATATTGGAAAAGGGTTGTTTTTCATTTGCAGTTGTGCTTCAGCTTGAGATGGAGGCAGCAGCTCATTTTGGAAATTCACTCTGTTCCTGCTAATTGGTTTGTAATGTTGCTCTTTGATGCTTGGTGTATTGTTGCTTTCATCATCATTGGTTCTGGATTGCAGTAATTGATGCATCATTTCAGATTTTGGCATGTTTGGTGAATGCCATCTCAGCTCTATTCTGATCCATGTTTGTATATTGTGCAACCATGATTGGCGTCTCTCCTTCAGGTGAGAGCAGGGGCACAGCCACTAGTTGTCATTGGGGGAAAGAAGCAATGGGTTTATCCTACTCCCATTTCTCTCTTTTGGATGTGAGGATGGGTACAGAAATTGACTGAAAGTCTTCTCTTGCAATTTTGGATGAAAGGATAGACAAAGAATTTCAGGTTCAGGTTCTCATTTTCTCATTCGCAAGCTCATTTTGCCATATTCCCATGCCGTAAGTCATTCAGTGTTCTGTTATTATTTTTTGTAGATATTTGTCATCCTCACACACACACACCCCGCCACTCACAATGAAGCATCATGAAGGTGAAAATGATATATTTATTAATACAACCAATGAAAGTTCTGCAAACCACAATGATCAAATTCAGAAATTACAAGGAGGAGGAAAAAAAAGTAGAGCTTCAGGCAGAAACACACACTTCAAAATAGACCCCCAGTCAGGATTGAATCCTCCACTTCCCAGCCATACAGGGGAGGATAATACTGAGCTTGATGGACCAACAGCCAGGCTACTCAAGAAGGCTCCTTTTGAGGCTGATGTCCCCTGAATTCAATTTAGAGGGCTTTGTTTAAAGCAAACATATGTAGGGAAACTTTAAATGGTTTCTAAAAGAAACAGATAAAACTGCTGGAGACTGGAAAGATGGGGATTACACATAACATCTACATGCAGCTGCTGGGAGAGATCAACAGGGGTGTGGGCTGTGTGTTCATCAATATGCGGATGATTCCCAGCTCTACCTCTCTTTTAAATCAGAACCAGTAAAGGCGGTGAAGGTCCTGTGTGAGTGTCTGGAGGCGGTTGGAGGATGGATGGCTGCAAATGGATTGAGGTTGAATCCGGACAAGACAGAAATACTGTTCTTGGGGGTCAGGGGGTAGGCTGGTGTGGAGGACTCCCTGGTCCTGAATGGGGTAACTGTGCCCCTGAAGGACCAGGGGCGCAGCCTGGGAGTCATTTTGGACTCACAGCTGTCCATGGAGGCGCTGGTTAATTCTGTGGTCGGGCAGATGTTTACCAGCTCCATCTGGTATGCAGGCTGAGAGCCTACCTGTCTGCACTCTGTCTTGCCAGAGTGGTGCATGCTCTAGTTATCTCCCGCTTAGACTACTGCAATACACTCTATGTGGGGCTACCTTTGAAGGTGACTCGGAAGCTGCAATTAATCCAGAATGCGGCAGCTAGACTGGTGACTGGGAGTTGCCGCTGAGACCACATCAAACCAGTCCTGAAAAATTTTCATTGGCTCCCAGTACGTTTCCGAGCACAATTCAAAGTGTTGGTGCTGACCTTTAATGCCCTAAACGGACTCGGTCCTGTATACCTGAAGGAGTGTCTTCACCCCCACCATCCAGCCCGGACACTGAGGTCCAGCACCGAGGGCCTTCTGGTGGTTCCCTCACTGCGAGAAGTGAGGTTACAGGGAACCAGGCAGAGGGCTTTCTCAGTAGTGGCGCCCGCCCTGTGGAACACCCTCCCAGCAGAGGTCAAGGCTATAAAAAACCATTTTAATTTTAAAAGACAACTGAAGGCGGCCCTGTTTAGGGAAGTTTTTAATGTCTGATGCTGTATTGTTTTTAATATTTGGTTGGAAGCCACCCAGAGTGAATTCAATTTCAAAGACCTTTTTAAAGGGAAGTTTAAAAGGTCTTTTATGAAACAGATGAAACCACCCATGCCTGGGACGATGGGCTTTACACCAATCTCTAGAATTGAGTGGACTGGGGGCTTGTAACCTTGACAGGCACACATTCTTTATGAAGCAGGGGGCAACACCAATTGTAAAAAGTATCATAATTAGTCATCAAAAAGAGTAAATAGGAGGATAATGAAAGGGGAATGGAATTGGATAAAACACATGCTAATGAATACAGTGCGGCTCAGGAATGGCTGGATAAAGTCCACGTCCAACAATTAGTCAGGGAGGGTAGGACACCTGAAGGCAGTTTTCGTCTACAAGGGAGGGACTTGCGGTCCTGGAATTGTATAAAAGGACTTGCTGCCCACGATTCTAACAAGAGCTCCCCTCCCCTTCACCTGAGTACTTCTCTTGAGACCTTGGTAAGTGAGAGAACTCCATGCCTTTTGCTGCCTATTGCTGTCCAAACTTCACTCTCTCTGTCTCCTTCTTTGAACCCAGACCTGCCTCTCCTTGCTCATCTTCTTTCTCTGGGATGGTCCTCCCAGAGTTGCTGGACTACAACTCCCATCCTCCCTGGCCATTGCCTATGCCAGCTGGGCCTGATGGGTGTTGGAGTCCAGCAACACCTGGTGGCTCACAGATGCCACCCCCCGAATCCTGGTCCACACTGACTGGTGCTGGGGGCTCTCCTCATTTTCCGCAGGGTCCCTTTCCTGCCTTACCTGGAGATGCCAGGCATTTCTTTCTCCAAAGTGTATTTGGCAGGGCTCCTAGAACATGTTGCAAAAAATCAGAAATGAAAACAAAATGAAACACTGAAGGGGGTAGCTTATTGGTGCAAGTTTAGCTTTGCCACTGAAAAGGTAAAGGTAAAGGTAAAGGTACCCCTTTACGGTACCGTACGGGCCAGTCGTGACCGACTCTGGGGTTGCGCACCCATCTCGCTTAAGAGACCGGGGGCCAGCACTGCCGGAGACACTTACGGGTCATGTGGCCAGCGTGATGAGGCTGCTCTGGCAGGCCTGCACCAGAGCAGCACACGGAAACGCCGTTTACCTTCCCGCTATAAAGCGGTACCTATTTATCTACTTGCACTTAAGGGTGCTTTTGAACTGCTAGGTGGGCAGGAGCTGGGACCGAACGACGGGAGCTCACCCCGCCGCGGGGATTCGAACTGCCGACCATACAATCGGCAAGTCCTAGGCACTGAGGTTTTACCCACAGCGCCACCCACGTCCCTTGCCACTGAAAAAGCACAGCATAAAAGGGAAAGGGGGTGAGGAAGGAAGAGGTGATTATGAAGCCATATACCTTCCATTGCCACATATCTTAAGGGCTGTGGCATGGATGATGGAACATATCTGCTTTCTGTTGCCAGTGAAAGGTTGGGAAACCTGTGGCTGTCATGGGGTTGATGCATTCCAAATAGCACTAAGCTCCTCTAGTTTGGCCAAGGGATGATGGGAGTTGAAGCAAAAAGTTAATATTACAAGAAACTGGATTTTTTAAGTATTATGAGATTCCAACCAAACATGAAGATGAACAGTACCATGGAATATGCGACCACTGAAGGCATTGGCTTATCAATGGTCAGATATTTATTTAATATTTTTATAGTATTAAATTTTAACAATCAACAACATATGGTGTACACAACATAAAATGATCCCATCCAAAGAAAGGGTTTGTGTACGAGAAAGAGAAGGACACAAATATATAATAGAATTAATATCTTACATTCTTTGAGTTTCCTGTGCTCTCACACCCTTCATAGTTGATTCTGAGGGGTTTGGACAACCTTCAACTCATAGAAACATAAAAGAAAAGCATGAGAATGTAATAATTTCAGGGTTCGCAGGAACAGACAAGGGTAAACAAGAATGCTTTTAGATCTTTTAGATAGTCATAAGGATGATAAACACACTTCACGTGTTCCAAAAGCAGGCAGCTGCCTGGAGGAAGACCATCTCCTTCTTCTTTTTTTTAATAAATTTTTTATTAAGTTTTACAATAAGTATAAAGCGACAAAAAGTAAAAAAAAAAACCACAGCACAACAGAAATAGAAGAATACAATAACACACAAACACAAAAAATATGAAAATAGAAAAATAAAAAATAAAAGCAATTTTTATCCTCATTCTATTCTTTGCATTATCTTATTTCTCCGACCTCCCCAGACCTCCCTTCTCTGTATTCCAGATCATATATTCTATCAGCAAATTCCTCCCCTCTGTCTTAATTTGATTTTGTCATAATTTTAATATCTTAATATAACTTTGTTTCCTTATATCTTAAAATATTGGGTCTTTTTTAATCTTTAAACTTTTTACTAATAACCTTTTACATTCAATCTGGTGTCATCAAACATTCATTATCTTATAGTGTTTCTGTAGATAATCTTTGAACTTCCTCCAATCTTCCTTCACCGTCTCTTCTCCCTGGTCTCTGATTCTGCCAGTCATTTCTGCCAATTCCATATAGTCCATGACTTTCATCTGCCATTCTTCCAGCGTGGGTAGTTCCTGTGTCTTCCAATACTGTGTGATGAGTATCCTTGCTGCTGTTGTAGCATACATAAAAAATGTCCTATCCTTCTTATGCACCTGTTGGCTGACCATGCCCAGGAGAAAGGCCTCTGGTTTCTTCAGGAAGGTGTATTTAAACACTTTTTTCAGTTCATTATAGATCATCTCCCAGAAGGTCTTAATCCTTGGGCACGTCCACCAAAGGTGGAAGAATGTACCTTCAGTTTCTTTACATTTCCAACATTTATTATCGGGCAAATGATAAATTTTTGCTAGCTTGACTGGTGTCATGTACCATCTGTATATCATTTTCATAATATTCTCTCTTAAGGCATCACATGCCGTAAATTTCATACCAGTGGTCCATAACCGTTCCCAGTCAGCTAGCATTATATTATGACCAACATCTTGCACCCACTTAATCATTACTGATTTCACTTCCTCATCCTGTGTATTCCATTTCAACAGCAAGTTATACATTCTTGACAAGGTCTTAGTTTTGGGTTCTAGCAGTTCTACTTCCAATTTTGATTTTTCCACCTGGAAACCAATTTTTCTGTCCAATTTGTAAGCCTCCATTATCTGATGGTAATGAAGCCGATCACGGACTCTGCTTTTTAATTTGTCAAAACTCTGCAATTTCAATTTATCTCCATCTTGTTCTAGGATCTCCCAATATTTTGGCCAATTGGCCTCCATATTGGGTCTTTTTAAAGCTTTTGCTTCCATTGGAGACAACCACCTTGGGGTCTTATTTTCAAGTAGGTCTTTATATCTAGTCCATACATTAAACAATGCTTTCCTGACAATGTGAATTTTAAACATTCTATGCACTTTAACTTTATCATACCATAAATATGCATGCCAACCAAACACATTATTAAATCCTTCTAGATCCAATATATCTGTATTTTCAAGAAGTAGCCATTCCTTCAGCCAGCAGAAAGCTGCTGCTTCATAGTAAAGTTTTAAGTCTGGCAGGGCAAAGCCTCCTCTTTCCTTTACATCCGTTAATATTTTAAATTTTATCCTTGGCTTTTTGCCCTGCCAGACAAATCTAGATATGTCTTTCTGCCACTTCTTGAAGCAATCAGTTTTGTCAATAATCTGTAATGTCTGGAATAAAAATAACATTCTTGGCAATACATTCATCTTTATCACAGCAATACGACCCAATAGTGAGAGTTTCAGATTTGACCATATTTCTAGATCTTTCTTTATCTCCATCCAACATTTATCATAATTGTCTTTATATAAATTCCCATTTTTTGCTGTCATAGTAATTCCCAAATACTTTACTTTCTTTACCACTGTCAACCCTGTCTCATTCTGAAACCTCTCTTTCTCAGTTTCTGTTAAGTTCTTTTCCAAAACCTTTGTTTTTGTCTTATTCAGTTTAAAACCCGCCAATCGACCAAACTCCTGAATCAGTTCTAAAACTCTTTTCACACTAGATTCTGGCTCCTGTAATGTCAAAACTAGGTCATCTGCAAATGCTCCTAATTTATACTGTTTAGCTCCGACCTGTATCCCTCTGACCAATGGGTCCTTTCTTATCATGTTCAGCAACACCTCCAGGACTGATATAAAAAGCAATGGGGAAATTGGGCAACCTTGTCGTCTTCCTTTTTCTATTCTGAACTCCTCTGTCACAACGTTATTAACAATTAGTCTAGCTTTTTGTTCAGAATAGATTGCACCTATACCATTTTCAAATTCTTGGCCTACCCCCATTCCTTGGAGATTCTTCTTCATAAAACTCCAAGAAATATTGCCAAAGGCTTTCTCCGCGTCCACAAATACCAAAACTGCTTTTGTGTTTATCTTTTCCTGTAAAGGAACGCGGGTGGCGCTGTGGGTAAAACCTCAGCGCCTAGGACTTGCCGATCGCATGGTCGGCGGTTCGAATCCCCGCGGCGGGGTGCGCTCCTGTCGTTCAGTCCCAGCGCCTGCCAACCTAGCAGTTCGAAAGCACCGCCGGGTGCAAGTAGATAAATAGGGACCGCTTACCAGCGGGAAGGTAAACGGCGTTCCGTGTGCTGCGCTGGCTCGCCAGATGCAGCTTGTCACGCTGGCCACGTGACCCGGAAGTGTCTGCGGACAGCGCTGGCTCCCGGCCTATAGAGTGAGATGAGCGCACAACCCTAGAGTCTGGCAAGACTGGCCCGAACGGGCAGGGGTACCTTTACCTTTACCTTTCCTGTAAAAGTTCCAAAATGTCTATTATATTCCTCACATTATCAGATAAGTGCCTTCCTGGAAGAAAGCCTGCTTGGTCCTTGTGAATCTCCTCTACTAAAACTTTCTTTAGTCTTCTAGCCAAAATATCTGCAAAAATTTTGTAATCCACGTTAAGTAATGATATAGGGCGGTAGTTCTTAAGTTGGTGTTTTTCAGATTCTGTCTTTGGAATAAGTGTCACAAAAGCTTCTTTCCATGTTTCTGGTGCCCTTTTCCCCTGTAGTATGCCATTACAGACTTCCTTCACGGGCTGAATTAACCAGTCTTTCAATGATTTATAGTATCTCGAAGTCAGTCCATCAGGTCCCAGAGATTTGCCCAGTTGCATATTCTGAATGGCACTCTCAACCTCTTGTTCTGTTATTTTATAACTCAATTTAGATCTGCTTTCTTGAGATATTTTCGGTAGCCCGTTCACTTTCAAAAATTCCTCTATATCCACTTCCTTCTGTGGTTGTTGAGAATATAGCTGTTTAAAATATTTTTGAAAAGCACTCCTAATTTCCACTGGGTTCTGTATAATTCTTCCTTCCACTTCCAAATTTGTTATCGTATTCAGTTTCTGTCTCTTCTTTATTTGCCACGCCAGTAGCTTCCCACATTTATTTGCTGACTCAAAAGTTCTTTGTCTCATTTGTCTAATTTTCCATTCAGTCTCTTGGGTTATCATTTGCATATATTGAACTTGATATAACTTTCTCTCTCTTAGAATTTCCTGTGATTTTGGTTTTGTTCTCAATCTCTTTTCTCCTTCCTTGATCTTTTCCAAAATCTTTTCTCTTTTTTCCTGTTGTTATCTCTTCTTGAGTGCATTCTGTTGTATCAAGAACCCTCTCATAACAGCTTTGCTTGCGTCCCAAACTGTTCTTTTCTCCACAGTAGTGTTCAAATTTATCTCAAAGTAGTCTTTCAGGGTTTTCTGGGCCTTCTTGGTTATTTCCTCATCTCTAAACAGAGTGTCATTCATCCTCCATCTAAAGGAACCAGTTGGTATTAAGTTCATTACCATCTTTACTGCATTATGGTCGGAGCAAGTCTTTGGGCAGATTTCCACTTTTTTTGTCTTCGGTGCCAGTCCTCTAGTGATCCAAATTTGGTCAATTCGTGTCCAAGTCATTTTGGCTTCAGAAAAGAAGGTTCCCTCTCTTCCTAAAGGGTTTTTAGTTCTCCAAATATCAACCAAGTCCAAGTTATCAGTCAATTCAAAGAAAGTCTTCGGTAGTCTCCCATCTTTGGTGACTACCTGCCATTGTGCCTTGTCCATATTTGTAGAAACTACTCCATTCATGTCTCCCATCAAAATCACATTGTACTCCAAATAGTCTGTCAATATCTCATGCAACTTCTTAAAAACTCAGATTTTCCTTCATTTGGTGTGTATACACCTACTATCAAATATTTCTGTCCATGATATTGAATTTCAATTGCCAAATATCTTCCTTGTTCATCCTTAAAAATAAACTTTGGTGACAGGCTCTCTTTGGCATAAATTACAACTCCTCTTTTTTTAACCTTGTCCGATGAGATAAATTCTTGACCCAATCTTTTATTGATTAAAATTTTCCTATGGAGTGTAGTCACATGTGTTTTCTGCAAACAAATCAAGTCCAATTGTTCTTTTTTTAGAATATGAAAGATCGATTTCCTTTTTTTAACCGAGTTCAGACCGTTACAATTCCAGCTTAAAAATTGCAGAGACATGATGAGTTTATTCTGTTATGTTCCTCCAGAAGAAGAAGAAGAAGAAGAAGAAGAAGAAGAAGAAGAAGACAGGGCGGCTCAGGATGAAGTCCATGTTCCGCAATTAATCAGGGAAGGTAGGACACCTGAAGGCAGTTTTTGACTACAAGGGAGGGACTTGCGGTCCTAGAATCGTATAAAAGGACTTGCTGCCCTTGATTCTAACAAGAGCTCCTCTCACCTTCATTTGAGTACTTCTCTTGAGACCTTGGTAAGTGAGAGAACTCCATGTTTTTGCTGCCGCTTCCTTGCTGCTATGAAGGAAGACTCCTTTCGTATGGAGTCAGAGCAATCCTCCACCTAGTTCAGTCCTGTCTACAGGAGGGATGGGGAATATCGATGGTCCTCCCAGAGTTGCTGGACTACAACTCCCATCCTTCCTGGCCATTGCCTGTGCCAGCTGGCTCTGATGGGTGTTGGAGTCCAGCAACACCTGGAGTTTCACTATTCCTGGTCCAAGCGGACTGGTGCTGGGAGCTCTCCTGATTTTCTGCAGGGCCCCTTTCCTGCCTTACCTGGAGATGCCAGGCATTTCTTTCTTTCTCCAATACGTATTTAGCTGGGCTCCTAGAACATGTGGCAAAAATTCAGAAATGAAAACAAAATGAAATACGAAGGGGGTAGCTTCTTGGTACAAGTTTAGCTTTGCAACTGAAAAAAGCACAGCATAAAAATGAAAGGGGGTGAGGAAGGAAGAGGTGATTATGAGGCCATAGACCTTCCATATCTGCTTTATGTTGCTGGAGAAAGGGTGGGGAACCTGTGGCTGCAATGGGGTTGTTGCATTCCAAGTAGCATCAAGCTCAGCCAATTTGGCCAAGGGCCAGGGAGTTGAAGCAAAAAGTTAATATTACAAGAAACTAGTTTTTTTGAGTATTATGAGATTCCAACCAAACATGAAGATGAAAAGTAGCATGGAATATGCCCCCACTGAAGGCATTGGCCTATCAATAGTCAGATATTTATTTAATATTTTATAGTATTAAATCTTAACAATCAACAACATAGGTAAACACAACATAAAATGGTCCCGTCAAGAGAAAGGGTTTGTGTACGAGAAAGGGAAGAATGCTAATTAATATCTTACATTTCTTTGAGTTTTCCTGTGCTCTCAAACCCTTCATAGTTGATTCTGAGGGGTCTGGACAACTCCTTGAATCCTAAAAGAAAAGCATGAAAATGAAATAATTTCAGGGTTCGCATGAACAGACAAGGGTAAACAAGAATGCTTTTAGATCTTTTCTCAAAGTTAATCATAAGGATGATAGACACACTTCAGTGTGGAATGTGTTCCAAAAGGGGGGAGCTGCCTGGAGGAAGACCACCTCATGAGGTCGCAACAGAGACAAACCCATTGGTGACACCACCAAGAGCCCTCCATTGCTGGACTGCTGCACCCTTGCTGGATTGGGTATTTTTGAATGATAGGGTTGGATTGCAGATTGTGTTATAATCTCCTTTTCTTCCTCTCCTTCTTCACTGGCGTAGGTAGGGCTTGTTGTTATGGTTGTTGTTTTGTTATGGATTGGATGTGTGAATCATGAATAAATTGGATGAATGTTTGCTTATCATCTTTTCAGATCCAGGACCCATCACTCCAAAATGAATCCTAGCTTTGGCGATGCCTTCAATGCTTTTGTGCTAGTGGGGATCAATGGGGGCTCTGGAGCCTTTGGGGGCTTAAGTGGTGGTAGAGTGCCATCAAGTAGCCTTGCCATAAATCCTGCTGCCAGTGTTGATCGCATCACTCAGGTACCAGCATCAGATATAATCATCCAGCAACCTCCAGTTTCTGTGGCTCTCCCAGGACCAATACTCTCTGCCTCGTGTGAGCCAGTTTATGTGGGAGGATATACTGGCTGTGGGAGCACAACCTCCTTTGGAGCTGGCCTGGGATATGGCTGCTCTGGATGCTATTCATGCTATTAAAGAGAGCACTCAGACCGGCAGAATGCCCTCACCGGCAACTGATGAACTCACAATTGATGATCTCATGGGCCTAGGTGCCAGAAATGCCAAGCGTCCCCAGTTCAACCACCAAGTTTGCAGGATTCCCAGATGTTTGGCTCATCCATGTTTGCCTTACAAATGTGCAGCTGCTTCCTAGGATGTGTTGATCCCAACTTCTATTCACTATGCATTTCTTCTTCTTCTTCTTCTTCTTCTTCTTCTTCTTCTTCTTCTTCTTCTTCTTCTTCTTCTATAATACAATTCAGAATGTGTATGTATTATCAGTGTCATCAAGATCAATGTTTGTATTACCTTATTGCAATGTCTTGAAGACAATTCTTCCTTTGTTTCTGGAATGAAATCACTGCCTTCCTCTTATGTATTAAACTTAGCTTCAGCATAGCACCTGTTCTCTGTGAGTTCCTTTCATGCCTGCCCCTCACTCCAGCACCGACACCAACTTTGATCCATATCCCTGAGAAACATAACCCCATTTTTGTAAGTGGTTTATTTTACTCCCCCCCCAAAAAAAATGCATCATAAAATGTGGGAAATTGGGAAGAAGATACACCATTACAAATAGATCAGCGCTGTGTGGGAATTTTGTGGACATGTTGCAAATTTGATTAAAATATTTTTAGGGGAGGTAAGCTCTGCCGCACAAAATTGATCACATAACACGGTGCACACACACTAATTGAATGGCATTGTCCATCAGCTTCGGGGTGGCAGCCCCCACAAATATTTTATTATGGGGAGAAGACAAAGGTGAAGAAAAGCAACAATCATGAACTGATTGAGTTTGGAGGAAAAGAAATACCTTTCAAAATACCTCAGAGTTGGGTGGGAAGTTTGTAGGGGGAAATGGCCCCACCCCCATAAGGGTTAGTTTTCTAAGTGTCTCAACCCCTTCTCCTTCTCAGGAGATCCCATGAGCTGCCACCTTGTTTACTGCAGGCTCTATGAAAATGAAATTTAGACCTGTCACACAAATGACAACAGTGAGAGAACAAGCCTGTGTTTCCCCCCCATATATATACAGTGGTACCTCAGGTTATGTACGTAATTCGTTCCGGAGGTCCGTTCTTTTATATATATATATAAATAAATTTTATTCAATTTCCAATATACATTCCATCCATGTTTAACATCCAGTTCTAACATATACATCTTTTAGACTTCCCTCAGCCTGTCTGACAATTTTCCATATTATCACAATTACTCACATTTCTTAAATTTATATTGCGCTTTAACACTCTTAATCTTATCATATCTTTTAAGCAACATTTCTATTAATCGTTTTCACAGAGCTTCTTGAAAGCCAACAAGCGTTAATTGCTCCTCACATACATTTTTTATATACTCTGTAAATTTTTCCAGTCCTCAGTGAATCTCTGATCGTGTTGGTTCCGAATTTCCCCCGTTAATTTGTCCATTTCTGCATATTCCATCAGTTTCATTCTCCATTCTTCCCTTGTCGGCATTTCTTCCTGTTTCCATTTCTGGGCCATCAAAATTCTAGCTGCTGTCACTGCATACCTAAATAATTTCACATCATTATTTTTAATTTCATTCCCTAATATTCCTAATAAAAATGCTTCTGGTTTCTTAACAAAAGTATATTTCAACATTTTCTTCATCTCATTATAAATCATTTCCCAGAAACCTTTTACTTTCTTACACTCCCACCACATGTGATAAAATGTTCCTTCTTTTTCCTGACATTTCCAACATTTATTACTGACTTTATACATCTTACCAAGTTTCACCGGTGTTACATGCCATCTATACATCATTTTCATAACATTTTCTTTTATTGTAGTGCATGCAGTGAATTTCATTCCTTCTTTCCACAATTTTATCCACTCATCAAATTATATATTATAACCAAAATCTTTGGCCCACTGAATCATAACTGATTTTACTTCTTCATCCTTTGTATGCCACTCAAGTAATAATTTATACATTTTTGATAAAATTTTAACATCACTATTCAAGATTTATTGATGAAACCTAGATTTCTTTTCCTGAAAACCTCTTTCTGACATCTCTTTTTTAAACATTGCATTTAACTGAAAATAGTGCAACTAGTCATTCATATTTTCTTTAACTTCTTCATATGGTTTCAGTTTCCATTTATTACCTTCTTTGATTATCAAATTCTCATATGTAATCCATCTCCCTGTCATATTGATCTTCTTCACACTCATTATCTCCAATGGTGATAGCCAATATGGAGTTTTAAACTCTAATAAATTTTTATACCTATTCCAAACTTCAATCAACGATCCTCTAAAAGATGTGGTTTTCAAAACCTTTATGCACTCTATTCTTTTCACACCATAAATACGCGTGCCAACCGAATCCATTATCGTAACCTTCTAAATCCAATAATTCTGTGTTTTCTAACTTTATCCATTCTTTCACCCAGCAAAGACACGAAGCTTCATAATATAACTTTAAATCTGGCAGGGCAAAGCCTCCTCTATCTTTTGCATCTGTTAATATCTTAAATTTTATTCTTGGCTTCCTGCCCTGCCAGATATATCTTAACGCTATTCTTTGCCATTCTTTAAATATTGTCACACCTTTAATTATTGGAATTGTTTGAAACAGAAACAACATTTTCGGTAGCACGCTCATCTTTATCGTTGCAATTCTTCCCCATAATGATAGTTTCATTCTTCCCCACACCTCTAGATCACGTTTAATTTTATTCCATATTGGTACATAGTTGTTTTGAAACAGGTCAATACTCCTGGTAGTTAACATAATCCCTATATACTTCACTTTCTTAACCGCATTCATCTCTGTTTGTTGCTGTATTCTTTCTATTGTCTCTTGATCCATATTCTTAGCCATTATTTTAGTTTTTTTCCTTAAAGCCGGGCACCTGACCAAAATGTTCTATCTCTTCTAACACCTCTTCGACACTCTGCTTAGGATCTTCTATAGTTATAACCAAGTCATCAGCAAAGGCTTTAACCTTATATTCGTTACAACCAACTGTCACACCTTTTATTTTCTCATTATTTCTCAGTGTTCATAGGAAGACTTCTAGGAACGAAATGAATAGTAACAGAGATAAAGGACACCCTTTTCTTGTACCCTTAGTTATGGCAATGTTTTCTGTTATAATGTTGTTAACAATTATTTTTGCTCTCTGCTCTGAATATATTGCCTTTATACCACTCAGGAAGGGGAAATGGCCCCACCCCCCCATAAGGGTTAGTTTTCTAAAAGTCTCAACTCCTTCTCAGGAGATCCCATAGAGGCTCTATGAAAATGAAATTTAGACCTTTCACACAAATGACAACAGTGAGAGAACAAGCCTGTGTTTCCCCCCCATATATATATACAGTGGGTTAAGTACTTAATTCGTTCCGGAGGTCCGTTCTTAACCTGAAACTGTTCTTAACCTGAAGCACCACTTTAGCTAATGGGGCCTCCTGCTGCTGCTGTGCCACCGGAGCACGATTTCTGTTCTCATCCTGAAGCAAAGTTGTTAACCCGAGGTAATATTTCTGGGTTAGCGGAGTCTGTAACCTGAAGCGTATGTAACCTGAAGCATATGTAACCCTACGTACCACTGTATCTGTTCGTTTTTTGTTGTTTTTTTCATGTCCCATTCCATGAAGACATTCATAAACCTACATAAAGTAGGATTAAAGCCGCATAATGGAACTGGGAATTGGACAGCACCAACCCAGAGACTGTGGGGAAATAAACTCCATACTATATACCATAAGCATTTCTCTTCTTTGGAAAGCAGACAACAGCCCATGACCTATTTAAAGAACAATAACTTCATAATCGGAAAATATTTTTAGCTCTAGCTGGGGGGAAAGAAACAGGTATTCCAAAATTGAGACAAAGTGAATTTATTCATCTCCTTGATCAACATAGCTAGCTCATGAAAATGTCAATTAATCACCTCTGCTCATCTGCAGGCTGAATACATCACTTGTGACCAAGACTCTTATATCTGGGTATATCTATTAGGATTCTCGCTCCAAAATCTCAGAGACAGAGGCAGAGAAAAGGAAATGGGAGGAAGCGGGATTACCTTGAAAACCCGTGGAAGATTCACGCGCAAGGAAGTCTGCCTTTGTTCACTTTGAAATTGTATTTAAAAGAAAAACATGCTCCACTCATACTCTAGAAACAAAATGAGACTGCTGATATACTCATGAAGCCACGAAATGAGGCAGCTCTTTTTCTAGTTTTGTCCCCATCCTCTTTCTTCCTGAATTGAACATCTTCTCCCATCCCTAAAAATGCAGGCATTTTGCAGAATGGCCATTTTGAAAAACTGCTTTGCTCAGTTCCTGAGGTATTATTCTCTTTGGCCCACTTCAATAACAGATGATTTAATTTCATGGCATACAAATTTCTCATGGTAGGCAGTAGGATTATAAATCTGTACTAGAGAAATCCCAGGAAATTTGAATTGAAATATGGTATTTGAGATGAAAATCAACACCACACATTTCCACAGCTCCAGGACATAAAATGTGTTAATTCCTTGTAAAGGCCTATTATGCTTACTAGTCACTCAAGAGATTAGGAATGTTTTATTTGATCCTTTAGCACCTACTCAACTAACTATATACACAACCAAAATGTGGTTAGCTGTAATTGTTAAAAAAAAAAAAGACAGGTATTCCAAAATTGAGAAAAAATGAATTTATTCATCTCCTTGATCAACACATCTCACTCCTGAAAATGTGAATTAAACACCTCTGTTCATCTGCAGGCAGGCCATCCCACGTGACCAAGGCTCTTGTGTCTGAGCATATCTATTAGTGTGCTGAGTCCAAAATCACAGAGACACAGAAAGAGAAGGAGAGAGAGAGAAGCAAGATTAGCTTGAAAGCCCATGGAAGGTCCATGCATAAGTAAGTCTCCCTCTGTTCTGTTTGGATTAGACCCAACAAATTGTCCTACTATTATTAATCCTTTCCATAATTACTCATGATGTCTTTGTGTTCTTGGAACTACAATTTCTTTCATCCCCAAATAATTGGCTCTTTGTGTGGAAAGAGAAACCCTTGCTTGAGTGCTTGTGTTGTGGGGTTTCCCCCTTTGTCTAGTCCTCTCCTTCATTCTATTTGCTAGATCATGCTTCTCCCCTCCCCTGTGTTGTCTGGGGAAGGAAGAGTCTAGGGGGCAGCTGGTTTCTGACCCCAGTGCTGGGCAGGCACAGGAGAAGTCCACAGAAGTGACAAGGCGAGGAGCTTGCTTTTCTCTCCCATTTCTTTAAAAGGCAGAATTCTGTTGCAACAACACAGCATTTCTCCAGGAGGCCTGCATAAATAAAAAGCCTCCAAAATATGTAATCAGTTTCATTACCAGCAATCTGAAAGCCCTTCTTGCATTTCTGGCTATGAGGAAATGAAGGTGTGCTGCCGGGACAGCAATATCTCTCATGTTCTGCAATTATGTAAACAGGGGACCTCAAGCAGTCCTGTTGTCTCTCTATGTCCATAATTATTTGCCTGACCAAGGATCTTGCTTGATCCAATCCCAAATTTAAGATGACTTCAGGAGCAAGGCCCAATTTCTGCAGAGAGTTCAGGACCGCTATCTGCCAGCCACACTGGAACTGATCACAAAGAATCAGTGGAGCTATGTCTTGGGGGAGCAATTTCTGTGTCAGCCAGCTTTTCTCCAGGAGGCTGGCATATGAAAAATGCTTGCAAAATATTAAATCAGTTTCATTGCCAGCTATCTCAATGTTGTGACCGTGTATACTTCTGTATTTTTCATTTGGGGAAAATGACCCTATTGTGGATGCAAGCTTTCATGCCACCTTTACAAAATAACATAGGATAAAAGAGAAATACATGATTATGAAATAGATGTTGATACAGGGAAGGGATGAGTTACAGCCACTTAGGAGCTTTGAGGTACTGAGTCAGTCCTGAAGAACCAAAATTGCTATGTGTATGCTGGCCAAAATGATTACACATTCGTATTATCTGTGGGGATTTCATGTGCTATATTGGAAAAGGCTTGTTTTTCATTTGCAGTTGTGGTTCAGCTTGAGATGGAGGCAGCAGCTCATTTTGGAAATTCACTCTGTTCCTGCTAATTGGTTTGTGATGTTGCTCTTTCATGCTTGGTGTATTGTTGCTTTCATCAGCATTGGTTCTGGATTGCAGTAATTGATGCATCATTTCAGATTTTGGCATGTTTCGTGAATGCCATCTCAGCTCTATTCTGATCCATGTTTGTATATTGTGCAAACATGATTGGCGTCTCTCCTTCAGGTGAGAGCAGGGACACAGCCACTAGTTGTTACTGGGGGAAAGAAGCAATGGGTTTATCCTACTCCCGTCTCTTTCTGTGTTGTAGTGGTTAAGAGCGGTAGACTCGTAATCTGGTGAACCGGGTTCGTGTCTCCGGTCCTCCACATGCAGCTGCTGGGTGACCTTGGGCTAGTCAAACTTCTCTGAAATCTCTCAGGCCAACTCACCTCACAGAGTGTTTGTTGTGGGGGAGGAAGGGAAAGGAGAATGTTAGCCGCTTTGAGACTCCTTTGGGTAGTGATAAAGACTCCTTTGAGACTCCTTCGGGTAGTGATAAAGCGGGATATCAAATCCAAACTCCTCCTCCTCCTCCTCCTCCTCCTCTTCTTCTTCTTCTTCTTCTTCTTCTTCTTCTCTCTTTTGGATGTGAGGATGGGTACAGAGATTGACTGAAAGTCTTCTATTGCAATTTTGGATGAAAGGATGGACAAAGAATTTCAGGTTCAGGTTCTCATTTTCTCATGCGCAAGCTCATTTTGCCATATTTCCATGCCGTTAAGTCATTCAGTGTTCTCTTGTTATTTTTTGTAGGTATTTGACATCCACACCCCACCACTCACAATGAAGCATCATGAAGGTGAAAAGGATATATTTATTAATAAAACCAATGAAAGTTCTGCAAACCACAATGATCAAATTCAGAAATTACAAGGAGGGGGGAAAGGGGAGGATAATACTGAGCTAGAAGGACAAACGGCCAGACTACACAGGGAAGCTCCCTTTGAGGCTGATGTCTCCTGAATTCAATTTAGAGAGCTTTATTTAAAGCAAACATTTGTAGGGAAACTTAAAACGGCTTCTAAAAGAAACAGATAAAACTGCTGGAGACTGGAAAGATGGGGATTACACATAACATCTACATGCAGCCACTGGGAAAGATCACCAGGGGGGTTGGGCTGGGTGTTCATCAATATGCGGATGATTCCCAGCTCTACCTCTCTTTAAAATCAGAACCAGTAAAGGCCGTGAAGGTCCTGTGTGAGTGTCTGGAGGCGGTTGGAGGATGGATGGCTGCAAATGGATTGAGGTTGAATCCTGACAAGACAGAAATACTATTCTTGGGGGGACAGGGGGCGGGCTGGTGTGGAGGACTCCCTGGTCCTGAATTTGGTAACTGTGCCCCTGAAGGTTCAAGTGCACAGGCTGGGAATCATTTTTGACTCACAGCTGTCCATGGAGGCACTGGTAAATTGTGTGGCAGGGCAGCTATTTACCAGCTCCATCTGGTATGCAGGCTGAGAAACTACCTGCCGGCAGATATTCTTCTCAGAGTGGTGCATGTCCTAGTTATGTCCCACTTGAACTACTGCAATGCGCTCTACGTGGGGCTACCTTTGAAGGTGACTTGGAAACTGCAATTAATCCAGAATGCGGCAGCTAGACTGGTGACTGGAAGTGGCCACCGAGAACATATAACACCAGTCCTGAAAGATCTTCATTG
Organism: Podarcis tiliguerta; assembly: GCF_965153285.1. Classification (NCBI taxonomy): domain Eukaryota; kingdom Metazoa; phylum Chordata; class Lepidosauria; order Squamata; family Lacertidae; genus Podarcis; species Podarcis tiliguerta. Next base: position 7,437,681 of record NC_139549.1, read on the forward strand.
GCTCCTAGTACGTTTCCGAGCACAATTCAAAGTCTTGGTGCTGACCTTTAAAGCCCTAAATGGCCTCGGTCCTGTATACCTGAAGGAGTGTCTCCACTCCCATCATCCAGCCCGGACACTGAGGTCCAGCAGCGATGGCCTTCTGGTGGTTCCCTTGCTGCGAGAAGTGAGGTTACAGGAAACCAGGCAGAGGGCTTTCTCAGTTGTGGCTCCCTCCCTGTGGAACGCCCTCCCAGCAGATGTCAAGTGAAAAAAACAAACAAACTATTTTACTTTTAAAAGACAACTGAAGGTAATCCTCTTTAGGGAAGTTTTTAATGTCTGATGCTGTATTGTTTTTAATATTTGGTTGGAAGCCACCCAGAGTGAATTATATTTCAAAGACTTTTTTTAAAGGGAAGTTTAAAAGGTCTTCTATGAACCAGATGGAACCACCCACGCCTGGGAAGATGGGCTTTACACCAATCTCTAGAATTGAGTGGACTGGGCGCTTGTAACCTTGACAGGCACGCATTCTTTATGAAGCAGGGGGCAACACCAATTGAAAAACGTATCATAATTAGTCATCAAAGGAGTAAATAGAAGGATAGTGAAAGGGGAATGGAATTGGATAAAACACATGCTAAAGAATACAGGGCGGCTAATGAATGGCTGGATGAAGTCCATATAAAACAATTAGTCAGGGAGGGTAGGACACCTGAAGGCAGTTTTTGTCTATAAGGGAGGGACTTGCGGTCCTAGAATCGTATAAAAGGACTTGCTGCCCATGATTCTAACAAAAGCTCCCCTCCCCTTCACCTGAGTACTTCTCTTGAGACCTTGGTAAGTGAGAGAACTCCATGCCTTTTGCTGCCTCTTCCTTTCCAAATTTCATTCTCTGCTTCTTTTTTTGAACCCAGACCTGCCTCTCCTTGCTCATCTTCTTTCTCATTTCCTACGGGCACTTTGGCTATGAAGGAAGACGCCTTTCGTTCGGAGTCTGAGCAATCCTCCATTTAGTTCAGTCATGTCTACAGGAGGGACGGGGAATATCGATGGTCCTCCCAGAGTTGCTGGACTACAACTCCCATCCTTCCTGGCCATTGCCTGTGCCAGCGGGGACTGATGGGTGTTGGAGTCCAGCAACACCTGGAGGCTCACAGATACACCCACCCTATTCCTGGTCCAAGCGGACTGGTGCTGGAGGCTCTCTTGATTTTCAGCAGGGCCCCTTTCCTACCTTACCTTGAGATGCCAGGCATTTCTTTCTCCAAAGTGTATTTGGCAGGGCTCCTAGAACATGTTGCAAAAAATCAGAAATGAAAACAAAATGAAACACGAAGGGGGTAGCTTCTTGGCGCAAGTTTAGCTTTGCAACTGAAAAAGCAGAGAATAAAAGGGAAAGGGGGTGAGGAAGGAAGAGGTGATTATGAAGCCATACAGCTTCCATTGCCAAATATCGTAAGGGCTGTGGCATGGATGATGGAACATATTCTGCTTTCTGTTGCTGGGGAAAGGATGGGAAACCTGTGGCTGCAATGGGGTTGTTGCATTCCAAGTAGTATTAAATCTTAACAATCAACAGCATATGGTAAACACAACATAAAATGGTCCCATCCAAAGAAAGGGTTTGTGTACGAGAAAGAGAAGGACACAAATATATAATAGAATTGATAACTTACATTTCCTTGAGTTTTCCTGTGCTCTCACACCCTTCAAAGTTTATTCTGAGGGGTCTTGACAACCTTCAACTCCTAGAAACATAAAAGAAAAGCATGAAAATGTAATAATTTCCGGGTTCGCAGGAACAGACAAGGGTAAAGAAGAATGCTTTTAGATTTTTTCTCAAAGTTAGCGATAAGGATGATAGACACACTTCAGTGGGGCACATGTTCCAAAAGCAGGGAGCTGCCTGGAGGAAGACCATCTCATGAGGTCACAAGAGAGACAAACCCATTGGTGACACCGCCAAGAGGCATCTGATGCTAGACTGCTGCACTATAGCTGGCTTGTGATTTTTGAATCATAGGGGATGTTTTTAACGAACTTGCAGATTGTGTTATAATCTCCCCTTCTTCCTCTCCCTCTTCACTGGTGATGGTAGGGCTTGTTGTTATAGTTGTTGTTATGTTATAAACTGGATGTGTGAATCGTGAATAAATTGGATGAATGTTTGCTCATCATCATTTCAGATCCAGTACCCATCACTCCAAAATGAACTGTGGCTACACGTCCTCCTGCTGTTACCCAGTTGGCGGTCTGGGCTCGCTGAAACCAAGTTGTGGCTATGGGGGCTTTGGGGGATTGGGCCAAGAATTGGGGGCCTTAGGAAGCATTGGGCTGGACTTAGGAGGCATTGGGGGGGGCTTTGGGGGTTCAAGTGGTGATGGAGTGTCATCAAGTAGCCTCGCTATAAATGCTGCCGCCAGTGTTGATCGCATTAATCGGTCACCACCAACGGAATTAATCATCCAGCGACCTGTTGTAGTTGTGACTATCCGAGAACCAATAATCTCTGCCAGGAGGAGACCAGGGATATGACTGCTCTAGAAGCTATTCTGGCTATTAAAGAGAGCGATCAGACCAGCAGAATGCCCTCACCAGCAATTGACGAACTCGGTATGGCTTCACAACTGATTATCTCATGGACCTAGGTGCCAGAAATGCCAAGCATCCCCAGTTCAACCACCAAATTTACTGGATTCCCAGATGCTTGGCTCATCCATATTTGCCTTACAAATGTGCAGCTGCTTCCTAGGATGTGTTGAACTATTCACTATGCATTTCCTCCTCCTCCTCCTCCTCCTCCTCCTCCTCCTCCTCCTCCTCCTCTTCTTCTTCTTCTTTGCTTTTGCTGTGTAATGTATCTCCAGTTGAGTGGCAAATATTTGAATGCATCCAACTTGTATTGTGCTTGAATGCCATAGAAACATAATACAATTCTGAATGTCTATGTATTATCAGTGTCATCAAGATCAATGTTTGAATTACCTTACTGCAATGCCTGGAAGGCAATTCTTTCTTGGTTTCTGGAATGAAAATGTTCTCTGTTTTCCTCTTATGCATTAAACTTAGCTTCAGCATAGCACCTGTACTCTGTGGATTTCTTTCATGCTTGTCCCTCACTGCAGCACCAACACCCAACTTAAATCCATATCCCTGAGAAACATAACTCTTTTTTGTGGTGGGGTATTTTACTCTTCAAAGATAAATTTCACCATAAAATGTCCCACATTTTAGGCTAATAGAGGCTGGGAAGGGGAAAAGCAATTCCTGTTAGCTAGGGCTGATGTGATTTGTAGTCCCGAAAATTTGGAGGGCCACGTTTGGGGATGCCTGAGGTAAGCTATGCCCCACATAATTGACCGCATTGCATGGCGCCGCTGGATCTTGGAGGAGAAAGGATGGCTTAGTCAATGCAAACCTCCCAAACTGCAGGGCTGATTGGAGAGCATGGGAGACTATTGGCTCATCCAGGCTCTATAACACCAGCCTCCTCTGAACTCCACTTAGGAGCTTTGAGGTCCTGAAGACTCCAAATTGCTAAGTGTTCCCTTGGCAAGAATGGCTAGACATTGATATAAGTGTTCACCCACCCTTCTCTGTGGGGATTCCATGTTCTATATTCAAAGAGGTTTTCTTTCATTTGCTGTTGTGGTTAGGCTTGAATTGGAGGCAGCAGCTCATTTTGGAAGTTCACTCTGTTCCTGCTAATTGGTTTGTGCTGCTGTTCCTTTAATAGTTGGTGTTTCTATGACAAAATATTTTCCTACTCCATCTTTTGTGTTTTAGTGTTCTTTTCAATCAACTGGAAGAAGTGTTGCTTTCATCATTATTGGTTCTGAACCGAAATCCCAAAATCATTGATTAATCTTTTCAAAGGTTGGAGTGTCTGGTATGTGCCAGCTCAGATCTATTCTGCTCCATGTTTCTACAGTGTGAGAACCAGTGTGGTGTAGTGGTTCAGAGCGGTAGATTCGTAATCTGGTGAAATGGGTTCGCATTTCCGCTCCTCCACATGCAGCTCCTGGGTGACCTCTTTGAAGTCTCTCAGCCCCACTCACCTCACAGAGTGTTTGTTGTGGGGAAGTAAGGTAAAGGAGAATGTTAGCTGCTTTGAGACGCCTTAGGGTATTGATAAAGCGGAATATCAAATCCAAACACCTCCTCCTCCTCCTCTTCTTTTTCATACATGATTGGTGTCTCTCGTTCGAGCAAAACATCAGTTTCAGGTTCCCATTTTCTCAACTGCAAGCCCACTTTGCTTTATTTCTAAACAATGTGCCAGTCAGTCTTTTATTTTTAAGTATTCTTTTATCTTTCAGGTTACAGACTCCACTAACTTAGAAATAGTACCTTGGGTTAAGAACTTTGCTTCAGGATGAGAACAGATTTTGTGCGGCGGTGGTGGGAGGCCCCATTAGCTAAAGTGGTACCTCAGGTTAAGAACAGTTTCAGTTTTAGAATGGATCTCCAAAACGAATTAAGTTCTTAACCTGAAGTACCACTGTATTTGAAATGAAAATTGACGCCACACCTTTCCACAGCTCCAAGGCATAAAATTTGATAATTCCTTGCAAAGACTGACTAGAGATGTTTTATTTGCTCTTTAAGCTCCTACTCAAGTAATTGCTAACGAAACCATGGAAGGCCTTCCTCCTTCAATAAGCTTATTTGGTAACTGGACACTGTGAGTGGTATCTGACTACATTCGATTTGGATTAGACTCAACAAATTGTCCTACTATTATTAATCCTTTCAATAATTACTCATGAGTTATCATGCATTCGACTCTATGCTTTGAGAACAGCCTTCCACGGCATTATGCCTTCGGGTTCTTTGCACTACAGTTTATTTCATGCCCAAATAATGGCTTTTCTGGGTGGAGCTTGTGGAAGTTGCCCTGCAGTAGATACCGTTTGTCTCCTGGTCTCTCTCTCTCTCTCTCTCTCTCTCTCTCACACACACACACACACACACACACTCATTTTATTCACTTTTACACATCAAACAAAAACAAATATCCATCACCACAAAGAAAAGAAGAAGAAAAAAGGAAAGAAAACTCAATACATCAACTAATATTCTCCTAATATTGAAATAAATAATCTTCTTCTGTCGACCAGACTTCCTGTCTACTCTCCTCCTCAATTTCTCATTGTTTAAACACTCCCATAGCATAACAAGTTCTATTAAAGTTTGATAATCTTTGATCTGTCTTACCTTTTACATCATATTAAAAACTACTGCTGAAATTATTTGAACCCTGCAACTGACCTTAAACTACATTTGTTATTTCTCAAATAAGTTTTAAGACTTCCCATCTTGAAATAAATACCTGTTTTGGTTTGTTTTTTATTTTGTGATTCGAGGACCCGATCCCCGCTTGGGGAATAAAGACACGAGGACACAGTATGTAAGGTTAATGGATAAGGAAAAGGCCACAACTTTATTGATTACAGCATGTGAGAAGGTATTGGCTTAGGCATTGGACCACGGAACTTTAGACTCCACCCAGTGAGTCTGAGGAGGGGTTAACCACCAGCAGGGGGAGCCTGTTGATGCTAATACAACTATAGGCTCTCTTCCTGATGTCACCGAGGGTCGTGCCATGGCCCCCTGCCACACGGGCATCAGACAAGATCCACGACCGCCAGATTCCTTTAGCGGAATACCCAAAATTGTCAGGGTAGGCGATGGCCACACCTAGCCCCCCGAAACACCAACAACACATTCCAATGCCTAACCGCCAAATACCACAAAAGTTGTGACGGTTACTACGAGGTAGGCGAAAAAAACCAAGAGGCCGGGCCAATTTAGCCAATTGGAAAAAAACTCCTACCAGGCCCCCTGGTTAAACAGGGTGACCAACCAGAGGTCCATAGCAAAGTCTCAGGAAGCTACCTCTAAAAGGGAGTGGAGGGTGGGTGACTCAAAGAGAATGTGTGTGCAATGGTGGGGATGGCTGGCGTGGCCGCATTTGAGCGGCAAGCCACGCCCCCGCTGAGCCTCCCTACTGGATGCCCAACTGGGGAGGGGCGTGGCGCACCAGCCCTGGAGTTGAAGCAGGGGGCAAACGCCCCCCGCATGATGCGGTAATCGTCTCCCGCTCACCACCCCTCCCCTCTTGCAGGAGGAGAGGCTTTCTCTGACAAACTAGTTCCACATATTCGACCAATTTTTGAATCCATTCTGATCTTGACGGAACTTTGTTACTCTTCCAATTTGTCGCAATTAGAACTCTTGCTGCCACTGTGGCGTATAAAAAGATCTCTCTCACCTTCTTGGGAATGTCTAAATCTGTGATTACCAAGAGGTAAGCTTCTGGGTTGTTTTATTAAAGGATATTTTAAACATTTTTTCCAATTTTATGTGGATATCCTCCCAAAATATCTCAATTTCTTTACATTGCCACCACATGTGGAATAGAGTACCCGCCTTTTCTTTACATCTCCAACAATCACTTGAGAGACTTTTATACATCTTGGACAGTTTCCAAGGAGTTAGATACCACCGATGTTGCATTTTAAGAAAATTCTCACGAAGAGAGTAACAAGCTCTGAATTTCCAGTTTGTTTTCCAGAGGCTTTCCTACTGCTTCATAGTTATTTTGTACCCAAAATCTTGCAACCACTTAAACATAGCAGCAGTGACCTCCTCCTCCTTGACTTCCCAGTCAAGGAGGAGTCGGTCTGCTTTAGAAAGTGTTTTAATCTTTGAGTTCACCACATCCGATTCAAATCTGGAGGTCTCAGTGGAGAGACCCTTCTGTTTTTCAATTTTGAATGTCTTGAATTTTTGGTGGTAGTCTCCTGGTCTCTTATACTCTCATTGTAAACATGCTGGACCAATAGAGCCCATCAAATCTTTGTCTATAGCTTTGCTTAATTCAGATATCCCCAGTCTGCAGCAATCCAAATATTTCGCATTGTAACTTGGCAAAACCTCCACCCAGAAAAGGAGGGAAAGGATGCCTTTTTGGTCATGTAGTGTCTGGTTATTTACCAGATGGAGGGTGACACCATTCCTGATAGGCATGACTCCCCCTATGGGAGACAGGCAGGGTCTTGCAACATTCTCTGCAGAGGGCAGGAATCGCCCCGTCTCGCCAGTCCAACCCTGCCTGCTGCAAAGGTGTTTGGGTCTTCATCTCTGTGTGTGTGCGTGTGTAAAGAGAAACCCTCGCCTGAGTGCTTGTGTTGTGGGGTTTCCCTTTGTCCAGTCCTCTCCTCCATCATTCTGATCATCTTTGTTTTACTGTGTTTTCCAGTTGACTCCCCCCCCCCCAGCTTCTTCATTATCTTCATGCTTCTCCCCTCCCCTGTTTTATCTGGGGAAGGAAGAGTCTAGGGAGCAGCTGGATTCTGACCCCAGTGCTGGGCAGGCACAGGAGAAGTCCACAGAAGTGACAAGGCGAGGAGCTTGCTTTTCCCTCCCATTTCTTAAAAAGGCAGAATTCTGTTGCAACAACTCAGCATTTCTCCAGGAGGCTTGCATAAGAGAAAGGCCTGCAAAATAATTAATCAATTTCATAACCAGCAATTTGAATGTTGTGAGCATATATACTTCTGTATATTTCAATTGGGGAAAATTACTGTATTGTGGATGGAAGCTTTCGTGCAACCTTTACAAAATAACATAGGATAAAAGAGAAATCAATGGTTATGCAATAGATGCTGATATAGGGAAGGGATGAGTGTTAGAAACCCTCCATCTTTTCTCTGATTTATATAGGGAAGTCCCATTCCATAATGAAACTTTACTTTTGATGCGCCACACATCTTACTGGGCTGCCCCAGGCACCCTACAAAACATAATAAAACTTTAAACATTTTAAAAACTTCAGTTGACTTATTGTATTTTTTTAATATATATCTATGGAAACCGCCAGTGTTGTGTTTCAACCCTGAGCCACAAGTCATATGAATGAGAAATTTTTACAGCTGTTTTCTTGGTTTGGGCTTCTGTAATTAAATGTTCAATTAAATCTATTTTGTTTCAATTTCCAATGCCTGTGTTGTGTTTTGATCAAAATCTGCAAGTCATGCAGCTCCCTGCTTATTGTAAAAACTTACATCTCAGATAATTACCAACAGAAACTCAAGGTAGTAACAATTCCAGGCAGCTCTCATTCCCGATTCCCAGTCCCCATTCCCAACTCAGACATAAATGCAGACTATTAACGTATGAAGTCAAAAGCACAATAACCCATTTCAAGAAGAGATGTCCTCTGCTCAACAAGGTTTAATCGAAAAGGAGACATACCAAGAGCAGGAGAAAACACGGGAGCTAGAGACAAGGGCTGGCTACTCATGTTAGTGGGGAAAAATGTCTGTGGGGAGCCCTTTTATACAGTTTCATTCACCACTACAGAGTTTGAGTCAGCCCTAGAGAGCTAATTGCTATATGCAATCTGGCTGCACTTCCTGGGTATTTGCTATTTTGGGCGCTCAGCTCTGAAACAGTCCCATCAACCACATCCCCACAACGTTCTTTTCATTTGATATTATGAACCTCATTTGGAAAGACTTCTTGAATTTGTTAATTGCTGTGTGGGTTGGTTTCCACCCCAATTGATTAGTGCTTTGGAAGTTTAATTTGAAAAACAACAACCAAGAAGCCAATGTTGGCCATGGTGGAGTGCTGGTGCCTGCCAAGATGAGCAGTGGCCCATTGCAATTTCTATACTGATTGTACTTGTTTGGCATCTCCTGGAGGGTTTTTGCACCACTGCTGCTTGATCTTGGAGGAGGAAGGATGGCTTAGCCAATGCGAACCTCCCATGCTGCAGGGCTTTTTGGAGGGCATGGGAGACTATTCGGTCGTCCAGATTCCATGACACCAGCCTCCTCTAAAGTCCACTTAGGAGCTTTGAGGTACTGTGTCAGTCCTGAAGAATCAAAATTGTTATGTGTATAAAGGGAAAATCATTACACATTCATATTAATGTTCACACTATTTCTCTCTGCAGGTATTTCATGTGCTATACTCAAAAAGGTTTTCTCTCACATGCAGTTGTGCTTAGGCTTAACATGGAGCCAGCAGCTCATTTTGGAAGTTCACTCTGTTCCAGCTATTTGGTTTGTGATGTTGTTCCCATCATGCTTGATTTATTGTTGCTTTCATCAGCATTGGTTCTGAGTTGCAATAATGGGTGTTTGTGGTTCGAGGACCCCCAACCCCCGTGAGGTGGAAATAAACACACAAGGACGCGTGGTATAAGGTTTATGGGCAAGGAAAAGGCCACAACTTTATTGGTTACTGCAATGCAAAGGTATTGGCTTAGGCATTGGATGACCATAGCAGAGGGGTTGAATCATCAGTAGGGTAGGCGGAGCCAGTTGATGCCTATCCAACTATAGGCTCACCCCTGATGTCACCGGGGTCGTGCCATGGCCTCCAGCCAAGCAGGCATCGGACAGAATACACGACCGCCGGATTCCTTTAACGGAATACCCAAATCGAAGGCGTAGGCGATGGCCACACCTAGCCTTCCCACACAGCATAACTCCCAAATCCAATGCCTAACCTACCCACCAATACCACAAAAAGTTGTGACGGTTGCTACGAGGTAGGCGAAAAAACCTATAGGCCTAATGCCAACAGGAAAAACTCCTACCAGGCCCCCAGACAACCGGGCAACCAACCTAAGGTCCATAGCAAGGCCAGAAGAAAACTTGAGCCCTGAGCTAGAGGGAGTGGAGAGTGGGTGACTCTCGAAGCAGCGACGTAAAAAGAGGCTGAGGAGGGGGCCGGCGCCAGCATATGTACTAAGGTCAGGCCCGCCCTCTCTACGGGCGGCTCCAGGTGGGAGCCGCCTCCTGGGCGTGCGGCGCCGGCCAGGTGAGCCGGAAGGAGCAGGGGCTCCCGCCCCTGCGTGGGCGGGGTCAGGGCTCCCGTCCACAACCACTCCCCTCCCCTCTGGGGAGGAGAGTCTTTCTATGACAAAATAATTTTCTACCACATTTTGTGAGCTTCGGTGTTCTTTTTAATTAGCTAGAAGTATTCTTGATTTAATTATTGGTTTTGAGCCAAAATGATTGATACATCATTTCAGATTTTGGCATGTTTAGTGTATGTCATCTCGGCTCTATTCCGATCCATGTTTGTATATTGTACAAACATGATTGGCGTCTCTCCTTCAGGTGAGAGCAGGGGCACAGCCACTAGTTGTTATTGGGGGAAAGTAGCAATGAGTTTATCCTAGTCCCATCTCTCTCTGTTGGATGTGAGGATGGGTAAAAAGATGGACTGAAAATCTTTTCTTGCAATGTGTATGAAAAGATGGTCATAATATTTCAATGTCAGTCTCTCATTTTCTCATTCCCTAGCTCACTTTCCATATTTCCATGCTATAAGTCATTCAGTGTTTGTTTTGTTTTGTTTTGTTTAGGTATTTGTCAAATTTAACCCACCCCTTCACAATGAAGCCTCATGAGACAAAGTGAAGGTGAAAAGGATATATTTCTTAATATAACCAAAGAAGGTTCTGCAACCCACAATGATCAGATTCAAAAAGTTCAAGCAGGGCAGTATTTTTTCTAATTTTGGCAGGCAAGCAAACAGCCAGAGTTCTAGGCTGGTTTCTAACCAACTCTTCTTCCTGAAATTCACTGGAACACACTGGGAGCCCAACCAGAAAGATCAAGGGCTACAATGGTACCTCAGTTTCCGAACGCAATCCATTCCGGAAAACTGTTTGAGTTCCGAAACGTTAGATAACTGAAGCATTTACTTCCGGAAGCATTTAATTATGGAAAACTTAACATGGAAGTCGTGTGGCCAGTTCAACATCCGAAAAGTATTCGAAAACTGAAGCAGTTCCGGGTTTTCGGCGTTAGAAAACCTAAACGTTTGACTTTTGAGACGCTCAGAAACCGAGGTACCTATGAATCAGGAAGTAGAGCATCAGGCAGAAACACACACTTCGGAATAGAGCCCCAATCAGGATAGAACCTCCACTCCCAGCCAGAAAGGGGGGATAATACTGAGCTAGAAGGACCAACGGCCAGACTACACAGAGGCTGATGCCCTCTGAATTCAATTTAGAGGGCTTTGTTTAAAGCAAACATATATAGGGATTATACGGGAAACTTAAAACGGCTTCTAAAAGAAACAGATAAAGCTGCTCCAGACTGGAAAGATGGGGATGACACTTATCTCTAGAATTCAGCGGACGGAGGGCTTGCAGCCTTGAAGGGAATAGTTTCCTTATGAAGGGAGGCACTAATTTTTAAAAGGGTATTACATAACCACAGGAGTGAAGAGGAGGATAATAAAATGGGAATGGAATGTTATAAAGCACATGCTAATGAATACAGGGTGCTTCAGGGATAGCTGGATGAAGTTCAGTTCCAATAAATATTTGGGACCTTTGAGGGTAGGACAGCTGATGGCAGTTTTACTTCACAAGGGAGGGACTTGCAGTCATGGAAACATATAAAAGGACTTGCTGCCGATTACTCAAACAAGAGCTCCCCTCACCTTCACCTCTTGAGACCTTGGTAAGTGAGAGAACACCATGCCTTTTGCTGCCTCTTCCTTTCCAAACTTCACTCTCTCTGTCTCCTTTTTTGAACCCAGACCTGCCGCTCCTTGCTTATCTTCTTTCTCATTTCCTACAGGCACTTTGGCTATGTAGGAAGGCTCCTTTCGTATGGAATCAGAGCAATCCTCCATCTAGTTCAGTCCTGTGTGGTGTAGTGGTTAAGAGCGGTAGTCACGTAATCTGGGGAACCGGGTTCGCGTCTCCGCTCCTCCACATGCAGCTGCTGGGTGACCTTGGGCCAGTCACAGTCTCTCAGCCCCACTCACCTCACAGAGTGTTTGTTGTGGGGGAGGAAGGGAAAGGAGAATGTTAGCCGCTTTGAGACTCCTTAAAGGGAGTGAAAGGCGGGATATCAAATCCAAACTCTTCTTCTTCTTCTTCTGTCTACAGGAGGGACGCAGAATATCAATGGTCCTCCCAGAGTTGCTGGACTACAACTCTTATCCTTCCTGGCCATTGCCTGTTGGAGTCCAGCAACACCTGGAGGCTCACAGATACGACCCCCCAAATCCTGGTCCACACGGACTGGTGCTGGGGGCTCTCCTCATTTTCAGCAGGGCCCCTTTCCTGCCTTACCTTGAGATGCCAGGCATTTCTTTCTCCAAAGTGTATTTGGCAGGACTCCTAGAAGATGTTGCAAAAAATCAGAAATGAAAACAAAATGAAACACTGAAGGGGGTAGTTTCTTGGTTCAAGTTTAGCTTTGCCACTGAAAAGGTAAAGGTAAAGGTACCCCTGCCCGTACGGGCCAGTTGTGACCGACTCTGGGGTTGTGCGTCCATCTCGCTTAAGAGGCCGGGGGCCAGCGCTGTCCGGAGACACTTCTGAGTCATGTGGCCAGTGTGATGAGGCTGCTCTGGCGAGCCTGCACCAGCGCAGCACACGGAAACACCGTTTACCTTCCCGCTATAAAGCAGTACCTATGTATCTACTTGCACTTAAGGGTGCTTTCGAACTGCTAGGTGGGCAGGAGCTGGGACCGAACAACAGGAGCTCACCCTGCTGCGGGGATTCGAACCACCGACCATACGGATCAGCAAGTCCTAGGCACTGAGGTTTTACCCACAGCGCCACCCACGTCCCTTGCCACTGAAAAAGCACAGCATAAAAGGGAAAGGGGGTGAGGAAGGAAGAGGTGATTATGAAGCCATATACAGTGGTGCCCCGCAAGACGAATGCCTCGCAAGACGGAAAACCCACTAGACGAAAGGGTTTTCCGTTTTGGAGGTGCTTCGCAGGACGAATTTCCCTATCGGCTTGCTTTGCAAGACGAAAATGTCTTGCGATTCCTGGGGTATTTTTTTTTTTTTGCTCCCCACCCCCTTTTTCTAAGGCACAAAGTGCTAATAGCCTTTTAGCAGCTAATCCGCTAATCCCTTAAGCCTTTAATAGCCACTAATAGCCGCTAAACTGCTAATAGCGCTAATCCGCTAATCCGCTAATCCGCTAATGGGCTTGCTTCGCAATACGAAAAAACCGCTAGACGAAGAGACTCACGGAACGGATTCTTTTCGTCTTGCGAGGCACCACTGTACCTTCCATTGCCACATATCTTAAGGGCTGTGACATGGATGATGGAAAATATCTGCTTTCTGTTGCTGGTTGAAAAGTTGGGAAACCTGTGGCTGTCATGGGGTTGATGCATTCCAAATAGCACCAAGCTCCTCTAGTTTGGCCAAGGGATAATGGGAGTTGATGCAAAAGTTAATATTACAAGAAACTGGATTTTTTAAGTATTATGAGATTCCAACCAAACATGAAGATGAACAGTACCATGGAATATGCGACCACTGAAGGCATTGGCTTATCAATGGTCAGATATTTATTTAATATTTTTATACTATTCAATTTTAACAATCAACAACATATGGTGTACACAACATAAAATGATCCCATCCAAAGAAAGTGTTTGTGTACGAGAAAGAGAAGGACACAAATATATAATAGAATTGATATCTTACATTCTTTGAGTTTCCTGTGCTGTCACACTCTTCATAGTTGATTCTGAGGACAACCTTCGACTCCTAGAAACATAAAAGAAAAGCATGAGAATGCAATAATTTCAGGGTTCGCAGGAACAGACAAGGGTAAAGAAGAATGCTTTTAGATCTTTTCTCAAAGTTAGCGATAAGGATGATAGACACACTTCAGTGGGGCACATGTTCCAAAAGCAGGGAGCTGCCTGGAGGAAGACCATCTCATGAGGTCACAAGAGAGACAAACCCATTGGTGACACCACCAAGAGGCCTCTGATGCTAGACTGCTGCACTATAGCTGGCTTGTGATTTTTGAATCATAGGGGATGTTTTTAACGAACTTGCAGATTGTGTTATAATCTCCTCTTCTTCCTCTCCTTCTTCTTCTCTGCTGGTGGTAGGGCTTGTTGTTATAGTTGTTGTTTTGTTATAAACTGGATGCGTGAATCATGAATAAATTGGATGAATGTTTGCTCATCATCATTTCAGATCCAGTACTCATCACTCCAAAATGACCTGTGGCTACACTTCCTCCTGCTGTTACCCAGTTGGCGGTCTGGGCTCGCCGAAACCAAGTTGTGGCTTTGGGGGCTTTGGGGGATTGGGCCAAGGATTGGGGGTCTTAGGAAACATTGGGAGGGGCTTAGGAGGCATTGGGGTGGGCTTTGGGGGTTCAAGTGGTGATGGAGTGTCATCAAGTTGCCTCGCTATAAATCCTGCCGCCAGTGTTGATCGCATCAATCGGTCACCACCAACGGAAGTAATCATCCAGCCACCTGCATTTGTTGTGAACATCCGAGGACCAATATTCACTGCCAGGAGGAGACCAGGGATATGACTGCTCTAGGCGCTATTCGTGCTATTAAAGAGAGCGATCAGACCAGCAGAATGCCCTCACCAGCAATTGATGAACTCCTTATGGCTTCACAACTGATTATCTCATGGACCTAGGTGCCAGAAATGCCAAGCATCCCCAGTTCAACCACCAAATTTACTGGATTCCCAGATGCTTGGCTCATCCATATTTGCCTTACAAATGTGCAGCTGCTTCCTAGGATGTGTTGAACTATTCACTATGCATTTCCTCCTCCTCCTCCTCCTCCTCCTCCTCCTCCTCCTCCTCCTCCTCCTTCTCTTCTTCTTCTTCTTCTTTGCTTTTGCTGTGAAATGTATCTCCAGTTGAGTGGCAAATATTTGAATGCATCCAACTTGTATTGTGCTTGAATGCCATAGAAACATAATACAATTCTGAATGTCTATGTATTATCAGTGTCATCAAGATCAATGTTTGAATTACCTTACTGCAATGCCTGGAAGGCAGTTCTTCCTTGGTTTCTGGAATGAAAATGTTCTCTGTCTTCCTCTTATGCATTAAACTTAGCTTCAGCATAGCAGCTGTTCTCTGTGGGTTTCTTTCATGCTTGTCCCTCACTCCAGCACCAACACCCAACTTAAATCCATATCCCTGAGAAACATAACTCTTTTTTGTGGTGGGGTATTTTACTCTTCAAAGATAAATGTCACCATAAAATGTCCCACATTTTAGGCTAATTGAGGCTGGGAAGGGGAACAGCAATTCCTGTTAGCTAGGGATGATGTGATTTGTAGTCACGAACATTTGGATGCCTGAGGTAAGCTATGCCCCACATAATTGACCGCATTGCATGGTGCCGCTGGATTTTGGAGGAGAAAGGATGGCTTAGTCAATGCAAACCTCCCACACTGCAGGGCTGATTGGAGAGCATGGGAGACTATTGGCTCATCCAGGCTCCATAACACCAGCCTCCTCTGAACTCCACTTAGGAGCTTTGAGGCCTGAAGAATCCAAATTGCTATGTGTTCCCTTGGCAAGAATGGCTAGACATTCATGTAAGTGTTCACCCACCCTTCTCTGTGGGGATTCCATGTGCTATATTCAAAGAGGTTCTCTTTCATTTGCCATTGTGGTTAGGCTTGAGCTGGAGGCAGCAGCTCATTTTGGAAGTTCACTCTGTTCCTGCTAATTGGTTTGTGCTGCTGTTCCTTTAATAGTTGGTGTTTCTATGACAAAATATTTTGAGTTTTAGTGTTCTTTTCAATCAACTGGAAGATGTGTTGCTTTCATCATTATTGGTTCTGAACCGAAATCCCAAAATCATTGATCAATCTTTTCAAAGGTTGGAGTGTCTGGTATGTGCCAGCTCAGATCTATTCTGCTCCATGTTTCTACAGTGTGAGAGCCAGTGTGGTGTAGTGGTTCAGAGCGGTAGATTCGTAATCTGGTGAAATGGGTTCGCGTTTCCGCTCCTCCACATGCAGCTGCTGGGTGACCTCTTTGAAGTCTCTCAGCCCCACTCACCTCACAGAGTGTTTGTTGTGGGGAAGGAAGGGAAAGGAGAATGTTAGCTGCTTTGAGACGCCTTAAAGGTAAAGGTAAAGGTACCCCTGCCCATACGGGCCAGTCTTGACAGACTCTAGGGTTGTGCGCCCATCTCACTCAAGAGGCCGGGGGCCAGCACTGTCCGAAGACACTTCCGGGTCACGTGGCCAGCGTGACATCGCTGCTCTGGCGAGCCAGAGCCGCACACGGAAACACCGTTTACCTTCCCGCTAGTAAGCGGTCCCTATTTATCTACTTGCACCCGAGAGTGCTTTCGAACTGCTAGGTTGGCAGGCGCTGGGACCGAACAACGGGAGCGCACCCCGCCGCGGGGATTCGAACTGCCGACCTTTCGATCGGCAAGCCCTAGGCACTGAGGCTTTAACCCACAGCACCACCCGCGTCCCCCTTGAGACGCCTTAGGGTAGTGATAAAGCGGGATATCAAATCCAAACACCTCCTCCTCCTCCTCTTCTTTTTCATACATGATTGGTGTCTCTCGTTCAAGCAAAACATCAGTTTCATGTTCCCATTTTCTCAACTGCAAGCCCACTTTGCTTTATTTCTAAACAATGTGCCAGTCAGTCTTTTATTTTTACGTATTCTTTTATGTTTCAGGTTACAGACTCCACTAACTTAGAAATAGTACCTCGGGTTAAGAACTTTGCTTCAGGATGAGAACAGATTTTGTGCGGCGGTGGTGGGAGGCCCCATTAGCTAAAGTGGTACCTCAGGTTAAGAACAGTTTCAGTTTAAGAATGGACCTCCAGAACGAATTAAGTTCTTAACCTGAAGTACCACTGTATTTGAAATGAAAATTGATGCCACACCTTTCCACAGCTCCAGGGCATAAAATTTGATAATTCCTTGCAAAGACTGACTAGAGATGTTTTATTTGCTCTTTAAGCTCCTACTCAAGTAATTGCTAAACGAAACCATGGAAGGCCTTCCTCCTTCAATAAGCTTATTTGGTAACTGGACACTGTGAGTGGTATCTGACTACATTCGATTTGGATTAGACTCAACAAATTGTCCTACTATTATTAATCATTTCAATAATTACTCATGAGTTATCATGCATTCCCCTCTATGCTTTGAGAACAGCCTTCAACGGCATGATGCCTTCGGGTTCTTTGCACTACAGTTTATTTCATGCCCAAATAATTGGCTTTTCTGGGTGGAGCTTGTGGAAGTTGCCCTGCAGTAGATACCATTTGTCTCCTCTCTCTCTCTCTCTCTCTCTCTCTCTCTCTCTCTCACACACACACACACACACACACTCAATTTATTCACTTTTACACATCAAACAAATATCCATCACCATAAGCAAAAGAAGAAGAAAAAAGGAAAGAAAACTCAATACATCAACTAATATTCTCCTAATATTGAAATAAATAATCTTCTTCTGTCAACCAGACTTCCTGTCTACTCTCCTCCTCAATTTCTCATTGTTTAAACACTCCCATAGCATAACAAGTTCTATTAAAGTTTGATAATCTTTGACCTGTCTTATCTTTTACATCATATTAAAAACTACTGCTGAAATTATTTGAACGCTGCGACTGACCTTAAACTACATTTGTTATTTCTCAAATAAGTTTTAAGACTTCCCATCTTGAAATAAATACCTGTTTTGGTTTGTTTTTTATTTTGTGATTCGAGGACCCAATCCCCGCTTGGGGAATAAAGACACGAGGACACAGTATGTAAGGTTAATGGATAAGGAAAAGGCCACAACTTTATTGATTACAGCATGTGAGAAGGTATTGGCTTAGGCATTGGACCACGGAACTTTAGACTCCACCCAGTGAGTCTGAGGAGGGGTTAACCACCAGCAGGGGGAGCCTGTTGATGCTAATACAACTATAGGCTCTCTTCCTGATGTCACCAAGGGTCGTGCCATGGCCCCCCGCCACACAGGCACCAGACAGGATCCATGACTGCCAGATTCCTTTAGCGGAATACCCAAAATTGTCAGGGTAGGCGATGGCCACACCTAGCCCCCCGAAACACCAACAACACATTCCAATGCCTAACCGCCAAATACCATGAAAGTTGTGACGGTTGCTACAAGGTAGGCGGGGAAAAACCAAGAGGCCGGGCCAATTTAGCCAATTGGAAAAAACTCCTACCAGGCCCTCTGGTTAAACAGGGCGACCAACCAGAGGTCCATAGCAAAGTCTCAGGAAGCTAACTCTAAAAGGGAGTGGAGGGTGGGTGACTCAAAGAGAATGTGTGTGCAATGGTGGGGATGGCTGGCGTGGCCGCATTTGAGCGGCAAGCCCCGCCCCGCCGAGCCTCCCTACTGGATGCCCAACTGGGGAGGGGCGTGGCGCACCAGCCCTGGAGTTGAAGCAGGGGGCAAACGCCCCCTGCATGATGCGGTAATCGTCTCCTGCTCACCACCCCTCCCCTCTTGCAGAAGGAGAGGCTTTCTCTGACAAACTAGTTCCACATATTCGACCAATATTTGAATCCATTCTGATCTTGACGGAACTTTGTTACTCTACCAATTTGTCGCAATTAGAACTCTTGCTGCCACTGTGGCGTATAAAAAGATCTCTCTCACCTTCTTGGGAATGTCTAAATCTGTGATTACCAAGAGGTAAGCTTCTGGGTTGTTTTATTAAAGGATATTTTAAACATTTTTTCCAATTTTATGTGGATATCCTCCCAAAATATCTCAATTTCTTTACATTGCCACCACATGTGGAATAGAGTACCCGCCTTTTCTTTACATCTCCAACAATCACTTGAGAGACTTTTATACATCTTGGACAGTTTCCAAGGAGTTAGATACCACCGATGTTGCATTTTAAGAAAATTCTCACGAAGAGAGTAACAAGCTCTGAATTTCCAGTTTGTTTTCCAGAGGCTTTCCTACTGCTTCATAGTTATTTTCTACCCAAAATCTTGCAACCACTTAAACATAGCAGCAGTGACCTCCTCCTCCTTGACTTCCCAGTCAAGGAGGAGTCGGTCTGCTTTAGAAAGTGTTTTAATCTTTGAGTTCACCACATCCGATTCAAATCTGGAGGTCTCAGTGGAGAGACCCTTCTGTTTTTCAATTTTGAATGTCTTGAATTTTTGGTGGTAGTCTCCTGGTCTCTTATACTCTCATTGTAAACATGCTGGACCAATAGAGCCCATCAAATCTTTGTCTATAGCTTTGCTTAATTCAGATATCCCCAGTCTGCAGCAATCCAAATATTTCGCATTGTAACTTGGCAAAACCTCCACCCAGAAAAGGAGGGAAAGGATGCCTTTTTGGTCATGTAGTGTCTGGTTATTTACCAGATGGAGGGGGACACCATTCCTGATAGGCATGACTCCCCCTATGGGAGACAGGCAGGGTCTTGCAACATTCTCTGCAGAGGGCAGGAATCGCCCCGTCTCGCCAGTCCAACCCTGCCTGCTGCAAAGGTGTTTGGGTCTTCATCTCTGTGTGTGTGCGTGTGTAAAGAGAAACCCTCGCCTGAGTGCTTGTGTTGTGGGGTTTCCCTTTGTCCAGTCCTCTCCTCCATCATTCTGATCATCTTTGTTTTACTGTGTTTTCCAGTTGACTCCCCCCCCCCCAGCTTCTTCATTATCTTCATGCTTCTCCCCTCCCCTGTTTTATCTGGGGAAGGAAGAGTCTAGGGAGCAGCTGGATTCTGACCCCAGTGCTGGGCAGGCACAGGAGAAGTCCACAGAAGTGACAAGGCGAGGAGCTTGCTTTTCCCTCCCATTTCTTAAAAAGGCAGAATTCTGTTGCAACAACTCAGCATTTCTCCAGGAGGCTTGCATAAGAAAAAGGCCTGCAAAATATTTAATCAATTTCATAACCAGCAATTTGAATGTTGTGAGCATATATACTTCTGTATATTTCAATTGGGGAAA
Source organism: Podarcis tiliguerta (assembly GCF_965153285.1). Lineage (NCBI taxonomy): Eukaryota > Metazoa > Chordata > Lepidosauria > Squamata > Lacertidae > Podarcis > Podarcis tiliguerta. The sequence continues at coordinate 7,457,422 of NC_139549.1, forward strand.
ATTACTGTATTGTGGATGGAAGCTTTCGTGCAACCTTTACAAAATAACATAGGATAAAAGAGAAATCAATGGTTATGCAATAGATGCTGATATAGGGAAGGGATGAGTGTTAGAAACCCTCCATCTTTTCTCTGATTTATATAGGGAAGTCCCATTCCATAATGAAACTTTACTTTTGATGCGCCACACATCTTACTGGGCTGCCCCAGGCACCCTACAAAACATAATAAAACTTTAAACATTTTAAAAACTTCAGTTGACTTATTGTATTTTTTTAATATATATCTATGGAAACCGCCAGTGTTGTGTTTCAACCCTGAGCCACAAGTCATATGAATGAGAAATTTTTACAGCTGTTTTCTTGGTTTGGGCTTCTGTAATTAAATGTTCAATTAAATCTATTTTGTTTCAATTTCCAATGCCTGTGTTGTGTTTTGATCAAAATCTGCAAGTCATGCAGCTCCCTGCTTATTGTAAAAACTTACATCTCAGATAATTACCAACAGAAACTCAAGGTAGTAACAATTCCAGGCAGCTAATTCCCGATTCCCAGTCCCCATTCCCAACTCAGACATAAATGCAAACTATTAACATATGAAGTCAAAAGCACAATAACCCATTTCAAGAAGAGATGTCCTCTGCTCAACAAGGTTTAATCGAAAAGGAGACATACCAAGAGCAGGAGAAAACACGGGAGCTAGAGACAAGGGCTGGCTACTCATGTTAGTGGGGAAAAATGTCTGTGGGGAGCCCTTTTATACAGTTTCATTCACCACTACAGAGTTTGAGTCAGCCCTAGAGAGCTAATTGCTATATGCAATCTGGCTGCACTTCCTGGGTATTTGCTATTTTGGGCGCTCAGCTCTGAAACAGTCCCATCAACCACATCCCCACAACGTTCTTTTCATTTGATATTATGAACCTCATTTGGAAAGACTTCTTGAATTTGTTAATTGCTGTGTGGGTTGGTTTCCACCCCAATTGATTAGTGCTTTGGAAGTTTAATTTGAAAAACAACAACCAAGAAGCCAATGTTGGCCATGGTGGAGTGCTGGTGCCTGCCAAGATGAGCAGTGGCCCATTGCAATTTCTATACTGATTGTACTTGTTTGGCATCTCCTGGAGGGTTTTTGCACCACTGCTGCTTGATCTTGGAGGAGGAAGGATGGCTTAGCCAATGCGAACCTCCCATGCTGCAGGGCTTTTTGGAGGGCATGGGAGACTATTCGGTCGTCCAGATTCCATGACACCAGCCTCCTCTAAAGTCCACTTAGGAGCTTTGAGGTACTGTGTCAGTCCTGAAGAATCAAAATTGTTATGTGTATAAAGGGAAAATCATTACACATTCATATTAATGTTCACACTATTTCTCTCTGCAGGTATTTCATGTGCTATACTCAAAAAGGTTTTCTCTCACATGCAGTTGTGCTTAGGCTTAACATGGAGCCAGCAGCTCATTTTGGAAGTTCACTCTGTTCCAGCTATTTGGTTTGTGATGTTGTTCCCATCATGCTTGATTTATTGTTGCTTTCATCAGCATTGGTTCTGAGTTGCAATAATGGGTGTTTGTGGTTCGAGGACCCCCAACCCCCGTGAGGTGGAAATAAACACACAAGGACGCGTGGTATAAGGTTTATGGGCAAGGAAAAGGCCACAACTTTATTGGTTACTGCAATGCAAAGGTATTGGCTTAGGCATTGGATGACCATAGCAGAGGGGTTGAATCATCAGTAGGGTAGGCGGAGCCAGTTGATGCCTATCCAACTATAGGCTCACCCCTGATGTCACCGGGGTCGTGCCATGGCCTCCAGCCAAGCAGGCATCGGACAGAATACACGACCGCCGGATTCCTTTAACGGAATACCCAAATCGAAGGCGTAGGCGATGGCCACACCTAGCCTTCCCACACAGCATAACTCCCAAATCCAATGCCTAACCTACCCACCAATACCACAAAAAGTTGTGACGGTTGCTACGAGGTAGGCGAAAAAACCTATAGGCCTAATGCCAACAGGAAAAACTCCTACCAGGCCCCCAGACAACCGGGCAACCAACCTAAGGTCCATAGCAAGGCCAGAAGAAAACTTGAGCCCTGAGCTAGAGGGAGTGGAGAGTGGGTGACTCTCGAAGCAGCGACGTAAAAAGAGGCTGAGGAGGGGGCCGGCGCCAGCATATGTACTAAGGTCAGGCCCGCCCTCTCTACGGGCGGCTCCAGGTGGGAGCCGCCTCCTGGGCGTGCGGCGCCGGCCAGGTGAGCCGGAAGGAGCAGGGGCTCCCGCCCCTGCGTGGGCGGGGTCAGGGCTCCCGTCCACAACCACTCCCCTCCCCTCTGGGGAGGAGAGTCTTTCTATGACAAAATAATTTTCTACCACATTTTGTGAGCTTCGGTGTTCTTTTTAATTAGCTAGAAGTATTCTTGATTTAATTATTGGTTTTGAGCCAAAATGATTGATACATCATTTCAGATTTTGCCATGTTTAGTGTATGTCATCTCGGCTCTATTCCGATCCATGTTTGTATATTGTACAAACATGATTGGCGTCTCTCCTTCAGGTGAGAGCAGGGGCACAGCCACTAGTTGTTATTGGGGGAAAGTAGCAATGAGTTTATCCTAGTCCCATCTCTCTCTGTTGGATGTGAGGATGGGTAAAAAGATGGACTGAAAATCTTTTCTTGCAATGTGTATGAAAAGATGGTCATAATATTTCAATGTCAGTCTCTCATTTTCTCATTCCCTAGCTCACTTTCCATATTTCCATGCTATAAGTCATTCAGTATTTGTTTTGTTTTCTTTTGTTTAGGTATTTGTCAAATTTAACCCCTCCCCCCTCACAATGAAGCCTCATGAGACAAAGTGAAGGTGAAAAGGATATATTTCTTAATATAACCAAAGAAGGTTCTGCAACCCACAATGATCAGATTCAAAAAGTACAAACAGGGCAGTATTTTTTCTAATTTTGGCAGGCAAGCAAACAGCCAGAGTTCTAGGCTGGTTTCTAACCAACTCTTCTTCCTGAAATTCACTGGAACACCCTGAGTGAGCCCAACCAGAAAGATCAAGGGCTACAATGGTACCTCAGTTTCCGGGCTTCCGGAGTCGAGCGCCGGCGGTAATGGCGGCTTCCCTTTGATCCTCGGAGGGAAGAGCTCCAGAGAAACTGGGGTCTTACCGCTTCGGCGACGCGGTGGACCCTTGAAACCGTAGGCGGAGGAAGCCTACGGCCGTGGGACTCGGTGGGTGCCATTTGCGCCCCCCCCAAACGTAAAAGGAGTCTGGTAAAGGCTCCTGAGCGGGGCGGGGGTGGCGAGGCACTGAGAGTCGATCGCTACTTCTCTGGAGTGACGTCGCGCAGCTGTTGCCGAGAGAGCGCCGGCTTTTTCCTGAGACAATTTGGATTACAAAAGAAAAGAAGTACCCATGAGTAGGGGAAGTTAAAACTTTAAAGAAAAGCAAGATTTTGAATGTTGGATTAGAATTGGGACTTGAAGTAAAAGAGAGAAGTAATTTGAACCCGAAGCGGTAAGGTCTAAACAGGAAGCCAACCTTCCGCTGTGTAAATAGTTTAAAGCAAAGACTCTGTGGACTAAAACCTTTAAAGACGTCTTTGAAAGGACAAAAAATCCGAAAATCTTAAGACAAGACCCCCTCTCCGGAAGCAGGAGAGGAGAGGGGAAAAGATAGGAAAGATATTTTTGCCTGCATCAAAGGTCTCTGTGATTGAGAAATATCGCCCTGAGCCGTCAAAGGACGTTAAAAGCCCCCCCCCACTGGCATTAGAAGGGGAGGGGGAAAATGGAGGGACATTCTGTCTGATTAAAGAGACTTACAAGACTAAGATATACTGCCTAGATGTTTGATTGTGAATAGATTTGGATTTGGATAAAGGACAATAGAAAATCCCCCCCCCCCCAGGCAGCAGGGAAGCTGCGCGGACTGCCGTTTTGGTTTGCCAAAATTGAAAGTGAAGTCTTAAAAGACTGTGAAAGACTGTGAAAGTATTCAAAAGAATATTTAAGTGTTTGAAGGAGCCAGCCCATCAGGACAAGAGAATTCTACTTGAAACTTGGAATTGTGGACATTATTGTTTCGAATCGGTTGTGAAAAGAGAGAAGGTGATACATTGTATTTTTAATAGTAATATTTCCAAGGTCCCCCTGGTGGCTACTGAAATTACTGCAGGGATACAAAGTAACAGAGGAAAATTCCACTCTCTTCCCTTGAACTGGTAAATAAGTTGCAGCTGCAGAGTAACCTTGAAACTAGTGGCTTATGGCAGAGGGAAAAGGAAAATTACAGCAATTTCAAGATAAAACAACAAGATCTGGTAAATCTTTTCACACGGGAAGGAGGGGATCCTTCCCTGAACCTACAGGAAGTGCCTCTGTTATACCCAAAGTAAAAGAAATGTCGGGGACAGAAGACCTTATTACTGCAGGATTTGCAAGGATACAGGGATCCCTAGACAAACTGACACAAGAAGTGTCAGAAACTAAAAAACAAGTTGTGGAAATAAAAAGCCAAGTTGAAGAAACAAATAAAGGGGTAACAGAGGCCTTCCAAAAGATAGAACAAAACTCTGCCAGTATAAAACAGAATACAGCCTCAATTAAGGAATTATTTGAGGCGTCGGCTGAGACAAGAAAAATTGCTGAGGAGGTAAGGGGGGTTGCAGCTGCTACAGAGGAGAAATTGCCACCGATGAGCAAGCAATTGGAGGAGTATAGAGCAAGATTTTCTATGTTGGAATTAAAAGATAAACAAACTAATCTGAGAATTAGAAACGTTCCAGAGATCGAGGAAGGAAGCCTGCGGGACCTTCTGACACAAGAATTTCAGAAATTTTGGACTTTGGAGCCTGAGAAGGAGGAATTTAAGATCCTGAGTGCCTTTCGTCTGGGAAGAACAAGTAAGAAGATTAAAATTAGAGACTGTTTGGTTACATTTAGAACCAAAGAAGAAAGAGACAAGATTTTGGGACTACACTTTCAAAAATCATTGATAATTAATCAATCCAAAGTCGAGATCTTCAAGGATATTCCAAAGCATCTTCTGGACCTTAGATCGAATTATAAAGATCTAGTTATTCAACTAAGAAAAAACAACATCATTTTCAGGTGGGAATTTCCGGAAGGACTCTCTTTCAGTATCAAGGGAAGAAAGATAAAAGTTAGATCAGTGGAAGACAAGAACGCTTTTTTAGAAGTTTACGGAGAGGACCTACAGAAAGGAACATTAAAAGTAGCAGATTCCTTGGAGTCATCAGAGGAGGGAGAGGAAGACACGACAGGAGCAAGGCCGAAACGAAACAGAAAGAAGAGGACAACGCCGGACTTGACAGATAAAGACAAGACAGAGGGAGCATCTGGAGGAATATAACAGAATAAATTCATCATGTCTCTGCAACTTCTAAGCTGGAATTGTAATGGCCTCAACTCAGTTCGAAAGAGGAAATCGATATTCCATATTTTAAAGAAAGAACAATTGGACTTGATTTGCTTACAAGAAACACATGTGACCAGGCTCCATAGGAAAATTTTAATCAACAAAAGATTGGGTCAAGAATTTATCTCATCTGACAAAGTCAAAAAAAGAGGAGTAGTAATATATGCCAAAGAGAGCCTTACACCAAAATTTATGTTTAAGGATGAACAGGGAAGCTATTTGGCAATTGAAATACAGTACCATGGACAGAAGTATCTGATAGTAGGAGTGTATGCACCAAACGAGGGGAAGTCCGAGTTTTTTAAGAAGCTGCATGAGACACTGAATGAATATTTGGAATACAGTGTGATTTTGATGGGAGATATGAATGGAGTTGTTTCAACAAATATGGACAAGGTGCAACGACAGGTGGTCACCAAGGATGGTAGACTACCGAAAACCTTTTTTGATTTGACTGATAATCTGGACTTGATTGACATTTGGAGAACCAAAAACCCGTTAGGAAGAGAGGGAACCTTCTATTCTGAAGCTAAAATGACTTGGACACGAATCGACCAAATATGGATCACCCGAGGACTGGCACCAAATATAAAAAAGGTGGAAATCTGCCCAAAAACTTGCTCCGACCATAATGCAGTAAAGATGGGAATGAACTTACTACCAACTGGTTCTTTCAGATGGAGAATGAACGACTCTCTCTTCAGGGATGAAGAAGTGAACAAAAAGGCCCAGAAAACTTTGAAGGACTATTTCGAGATAAATTTGAATACGACGGTGGAGAAAAGAATCGTATGGGATGCAAGTAAAGCTGTTATGAGAGGGTTCTTGATACAACAAAATACGCTTAAAAAGAGAATACAAAAGGAAAGAAGGGAAAAGATCTTGGAAAAGATCAATGAAGGAGAAAAGAGATTGAGATTAAAGCCAAATTCAAAGGAAACTCTAAGAGAGATTAAATTATATCAAGTGGAATATATGCAAATGGTAAATCAAGAGATTGAGTGGAAGATCAGACAAATGAGACAGAGAACCTTTGAATCGGCAAACAAGTGTGGGAAATTATTGGCTTGGCAAATTAAGAAGAGACAAAAGCTGAACACAATAACAAATCTAGAAGTGGAAGGGAAAACTATTCAGAACCCTACAGAAATAAGGACCGCTTTTCAAAAATATTTTAAACAGCTTTACTCTCAACAACCCCAGAAGGAAATAGACATAGAGAAATTCTTGAAAGTGAATGGGCTACCGAAAATATCTCAAGAGAACAGATTGAAATTGAATTATAGCATAACAGACCAAGAGGTCGAGAGTGCCATTCAGAATATGCAACTGGGCAAGTCTCCAGGACCTGATGGACTGACTGCTAGATATTATAAAGCACTGAAAGACTGGCTAATTCAGCCATTGAAAGAAGTTTGTAACAAAATACTTCAGGGGGAGAAGGCACCAGATACGTGGAAAGAAGCTTTTGTTACACTTATACCAAAGGTAGAGACCCAGAAACACCAACTCAAAGACTACCGCCCAATATCATTACTTAATGTGGATTACAAAATTTTTGCAGATATTTTGGCTAGAAGATTCAAGAAGGTTTTAATAGAGGAGATTCATAAGGACCAAGCAGGCTTTCTCCCAGGAAGACATTTATCAGATAATGTAAGGAATATAATAGACATTTTGGAATTTTTACAAGAAAAAATAAATACTAAGGCGGTTCTAATATTTGTGGATGCGGAGAAGGCCTTCGATAATATCTCTTGGAGTTTTATGAAGAAAAATCTCCAAAGTATGGGGGTAGGCCAGGAATTTGAAAATGGTATAGGTGCAATCTATTCTGAACAAAAAGCTAAGTTAATTGTAAACAGTGTAATCACCGAGGAGTTCAGAATAGAGAAAGGTACGCGACAAGGTTGCCCAATTTCTCCTTTGCTGTTTATATCAGTCCTGGAGGTGTTGCTGAATATGATTAGAAAGGACCAATTGGTCAGAGGGATTCAGGTCGGAGCTAAACAATATAAATTAAGAGCATTTGCAGATGACCTAGTTTTGACATTACAGGAGCCAGAATCCAGTGTGAAAAGAGCCTTAGAACTGATCCAAGAGTTTGGTCGATTGGCAGGGTTTAAATTGAACAAAACAAAAACTAAAGTTTTGACAAAGAATCTAACAGAAATCGAGAAAGAAAGATTTCAGAATGAGACAGGACTGGCAGTAGTGAAAAAAGTGAAATATTTGGGTATTATTATGACCGCGAAAAATGGAAATCTATATAAAGACAATTATGAGAAAAGTTGGTCGGAGATAAAGAAAGATCTAGATATATGGTCTAATTTGAAACTCTCCTTAATGGGTCGTATTGCTGTGATAAAGATGAATGTATTGCCAAGAATGTTGTTTTTGTTTCAGACACTGCAAATCATAGATAAGATGGATTGTTTCAAGAGGTGGCAAAGAGATATATCTAGATTTGTCTGGCAGGGCAAAAAGCCAAGAATAAAATTTAAAATATTGACCGATGCAAAAGAAAGAGGGGGCTTTGCCCTGCCAGACCTGAAACTTTATTATGAGGCGGCAGCCTTTTGTTGGTTAAAAGAATGGCTACTTCTTGAAAACACTGACATGTTGGATCTAGAAGGATTTAATAATGTTTTTGGTTGGCATGCATATTTATGGTATGACAAGGTTAAAGTGCATAGAATGTTTAAAATCCACATTGTTAGGAATGCATTGTTCAAAGTTTGGATGAGGTATAAAGATTTGCTTGAAACTAAGACCCCAAGGTGGTTGTCCCCAATGGAAGCAAAAGCACTAAAAAAGCTCAATATGGAGGCAAACTGGCCAAAATATTGGGAGATTTTAGAACAAGATGGAGACAAATTGAAACTACAGAGTTTCGATAAATTAAAAAGCAAAGTTCGAGATTGGCTCCATTATCATCAAATAATGGAAGCGTTTAAAATGGATAGAAAAATTGGCTTCCAGGTGGAAAAATCAAAATTGGAGACAGAATTGTTAGAACCCAAAACTAAGATTTTGTCAAGAATGTATAACTTGCTACTAAAATGGAATACACAGGATGAGGAAGTGAAATCAGTGATGATTAAATGGGCACAAGACTTGGGTCATAACATAATGTTTGCTGACTGGGAACGGTTATGGACCACTGGTATAAAATTTACGGCATCTAATGCCCTAAGAGAGAATGTAATGAAAATGATATATAGGTGGTACATGACACCAGTCAAGCTTGCGAAAATTTACCATTTGCCCGATAATAAGTGTTGGAAATGTAAAGAAGTTGAAGGCACATTCTTTCACCTTTGGTGGACGTGCCCTAAGATTAAGGCATTCTGGGAGATGATTTATAATGAGCTGAAAAAAGTGTTCAAATACACATTTTCGAAGAAGCCAGAAGCCTTTCTCTTGGGCATGGTTGGCCAACAGGTGCACAAGAAAGATAGGATTTTTTTTATGTATGCTACAGCAGCAGCAAGAATACTTATTGCACAGTATTGGAAGACAGAAGAGCTACCCACTCTGGAAGAATGGCAGATGAAAGTCATCGACTACATGGAATCAGCAGAGATGACCGGCAGGATTAGAGACCAGGGAGAAGAGACGGTGAGGGAAGATTGGAGGAAATTTAAAGACTATTTACAGAAATACTGTAAGATAACGAACATTTGAAGATATCGGACTGAAGGTGACTGGTTTTTAGCAAGAAAGGTGAACAGAAAAAGATCCAAAATTTAGATTGAAGGAAATATAATCATGGGACATGGATTTAAGATGATGAGAAAATTAAATTATGATAAGGGGAAAGAATTTGCAGACAGAACATTTGATTTGGAATACAGAGTAGGGAGGTTGGGGGAAGTCGCAGAAACAAGTAAACGCAAGGTTATTATGAAGATTTTTTTTTTAAATTTCTTTATTTTTATTGTTTATCACTGTTGTTTTTGTGTTTTATGTTTGTGTATTTTTTCTGTGTTATGTGTTGTTTATGCTGTTTTTTATTGTCTATGTAAAACTTAATAAATATTTATAAAAAAAAAAAATACAATGGTACCTCAGTTTCCGAACGCAATCCGTTCCGGAAAACTGTTTGAGTTCCAAAACGTTAGATAACTGAAGCATTTACTTCCGGAAGCATTTAATTATGGAAAACTCAACATGGAAGTCGTGTGGCCAGTTCAACATCCGAAAAGTATTCGAAAACTGAAGCAGTTCCGGGTTTTCGGCGTTAGAAAACCTAAACGTTTGACTTTTGAGACGCTCAGAAACCGAGGTACCTATGAATCAGGAAGTAGAGCATCAGACAGAAACACACACTTCAGAATAGACCCCCAATCAGGATAGAACCCTCCACCCCCAGCCAGAAAGGGGAGGATAATACTGAGCTAGAAGGACCAATGGCCAGACTACACAGAGGCTGATGTCCCCTGAATTCAATTTAGAGGGCTTTGTTTAAAGCAAACATATATAGGGATTATACGGGAAACTTAAAACGGCTTCTAAAAGAAACAGATAAAGCTGCTCCAGACTGGAAAGATGGGGATGACACTTATCTCTAGAATTCAGCGGACGGAGGGCTTGCAGCCTTGAAGGGAATAGTTTCCTTATGAAGGGAGGCACTAATTTTTAAAAGGGTATTACATAACCACAGGAGTGAATAGGAGGATAATAAAATGGGAATGGAATTTTATAAAGCACATGCTAATGAATACAGGGTGGTTCAGGGATAGCTGGATGAAGTTCAGTTCCAATAAATATTCGGGACCTTTGAGGGTAGGACAGCTGATGGCAGTTTTACTTCACAAGGGAGGGACTTGCAGTCATGGAAACATATAAAAGGACTTGCTGCCCATGACTCGAACAAGAGCTCCCCTCACCTTCACCTGAGTATTTCTCTTGAGACCTTGGTAAGTGAGAGAACTCCATGCTTTTCCTGCCTCTTGATTTCCAAACTTCACTCTCTCTGTCTCCTTTTTTGAACCCAGACCTGCCACTCCTTGCTCATCTTCTTTCTCGTTTCCTACGGGCACTTTGGAGATGAAGGAAGACTCCTTTCGTTTGGAGTCAGAGCAATCCTCCATCTAGTTCAGTCCTGTCAACAGGAGGGATGCGGAATACCGATGGTCCTCCTAGAGCTGCTGGACTACAACTCCCATCCTTCCTGGCCATTGCCTGTTGGAGTCCAGCAACACCTGGAGGCTCACAGATGCCACCCCCCAAATCCTGGTCCACATGGACTGGTGCTGGGGGCTCTCCTCATTTTCAGCAGGGCCCCTTTCCTGCCTTAACTGGAGATGCCAGGCATTTCTTTCACCAAAATGTATTTGGCAGGGCTCCTAGAACATGTAGCAAACAATCAGAAATGAAAACAAAATGAAACACTGAAGGGGGTAGCTTCTTGGTGCAAGTTTAGCTTTGCCACTGAAAAAGTAAAGGTAAAGGTAAAGGTGCCCCTGCCCGTACGGGCCAGTCATGACCCACTCTGGTGTTGCGCGCCCATCTCGCTTAAGAGGGCCAGGGGCCAGCACTGTCCGGAGACACTTCGGGGTCACGTGGCTAGCGTGACGAAGCTGCTCTGGTGAACCGGCACCAGAGCAGCACACGGAAATGCCGTTTACCTTCCCACTATAAAGCGGTACCTATGTATCTACTTGCACTTAAGGGTGATTTCGAACTGCTAGGTGGGCAGGAGCTGGGACCGAACGACGGGAGCTCACCCCGCCGCAGGGATTCGAACCGCCTACCATACGATCGGCAAGTCCTAGGCACTGAGGTTTTACCCACAGTGCCACCCGCGTCCCTTGCTACTGAAAAAGCACAGCATAAAAGGGAAAGGGGGTGAGGAAGGAAGAGGTGATTATGAAGCCATATACCTTCCATTGCCTTTTGCTTTGCCTCACACGCTGAGGTTTTCTTTTACAAGCCTCAAACGTTTCTTTTTTAAGTTGGCCTCACACGGTTCCTTTAGGTGGCCTCACACGGGGCACCACTATGTTGCGTTTGCAAAGTAAAGGAAGGATGGAACTCTGATTAATAAGAATACACACAGAGGCTTGAACCAGGAAGACTCTGGGAAGGGTGCGTATAATTGTGTCTCTCTGTGCTTGTCCGAATCTCCAGCCCCCTGGCCCAGGCCGTTTTTATTCACAAAAAAGCTTTTTGCAGAGTGTTCGTAAGAACCAATCAGATTTCTTCTGAGCATTCAAACAAACCTCAAGCGGGGACAAAGTTAAACTATAAACACTAGTTATCCATGCATACTTTTGGAGTAAATGAATGAATACTACAAAGGGGCGAATACAGCAACTCCGGAGGTCATAAACAAACAGTACACATGATAAGGAGGATGGCCAGGAGGACAACATTCACTATCACCGTCATGTGAGATCTGTTTCCTGGCCCTAAGATTAACATCCTAAGATTCCTATTAGAAACTACAAAGACGAAACTGCCCAGTCTTTGAGGACACAGGACGCCTGCCTGTCTAAGTGTGTACGTGATTTGTCAGGGAAGGAGAAATGGGCAGCAAGGGCAAAAGGGCATGAAAAGGGCAAGAATTTAGAATCTTATGGGATTTAATCAGAAATGATTGTCAATATATCAAACCCAGTCAACACAATGCTTTCATCGTGGACACGATGGCTTGATGTATATTTTATAATTCCTCATGGTAATCCCATCTGATCCCTACAGTGTACACAACATAAAATGATCCCATCCAAAGAAAGGGTTTGTGTACGAGAAAGAGAAGGACACAAATATATAATAGAATTGATATTTTACATTTCTTTGAGTTTTCCTGTGCTCTCACACCCTTCAAAGTTTATTCTGAGGGGTCTGGACAACCTTTGACTCCTAGAAACATAAAAGAAAAGCATGAGAATGTAATAATTTCAGGGTTCGCAGGAACAGACAAGGGTAAACAAGAATGCTTTTAGATATTTTCTCAAAGATAGTCATAAGGATGATAGACACACTTCAGGGGGGCACGTGTTCCAAAAGCAGGCAGCTGCGGGCTTCCGAATTGAGCGCGCCTGGCAATGGCGGATTTCCATCCTTGTTGAGTTGGTTTTATTGAGTTTAAAACCTGCTAATCGACCAAACTCTTGAATCAGTTCTAAAACCCTCTTCACACTGGACTCTGGCTCCTGCAATGTCAAAACCAAGTCATCTGCAAATGCTCTTAATTTAAATTGTTTAACTCCGACCTGTATCCCTCTTACCATCTGGTCCTTTCTAATCATATTCAGCAGCACCTCCAGGACCGATATAAAAAGCAGAGGGAAAACCTTGTCGTGTTCCTTTTTCTATTCTGAACTCTTCAGTCAGAGCATTGTTGACAATTAGTTTCGCTTTTTGTTCAGAATAGATTGCACCTATACCATTTTCGAACTCTTGGCCTACCCCCATACTATGGAGATTCTTTTTCATAAAACCCCAAGAAATGTTATCAAAGGCTTTCTCCACATCCACAAATACCAAAGCTACTTTTGTGTTTATTCTTTCCTGTAAAAGTTCCAAAATGTCAATTATGTTCCTTACATTATCAGATAGGTGCCTTCCTGGGAGAAAGCCTGGTTGGTCCTTGTGAATCTCCTCCACTAAACCCCTCTTTAATCTTCTAGCCAAGATATCGGCAAAAATTTTGTAATCCACATTAAGTAATGATATAGGCCGATAGTTCTTAAGTTGGTGTTTTTCCGATTCTGTCTTTGGTATGAGAGTCACAAAAGCTTCTTTCCACGTTTCTGGTGTCCTTTTCCCCTGTAATATGTCATTACATATATCCTTCAAGGGTTGAATTAGCCAGTCTTTCATTGATTTATAATATCTTGCCGTCAACCCATCAGGTCCTGGGGACTTGCCTAGTTTCATATTTTGGATGGCGCTCTCTACCTCTTGTTCTGTTATCCTGCAGCTCAATTTAAATTTACTTTCTTGAGATATTTCCGGTAGCCCATTTTCTTTCAAAAATTCCTCCATATCTGCTTTCTGCACTTTAAAAAAGTTTGAAGAAGTGAAATTTAGTAATTTTAAAGAGAGTGTGGAGCAAGCTTTGGACAAATTTTCAGTTCACAAGAGGAATGACAGAGTTTGGGCAAGCTTGTTCAAGAAGATTAAAGGAGACGCTGGGGAGAATGTGCTTTGGGACATAATTTTAGGCTCGAAAAAGACTCTGCAGACAGGCCAGGAAGATGATTTAAAGGCCTCGGATATAAGACAACCTGGCTGATTGATTGTACTTATGGACTGGAAAGACTTTAAAAATTTGTAAAAAGGACTGGCAGTACCCGAAACCGGGGGGAAGAGATGGTGGGATATTTTTGAAATTTTTAAGTAAAATTTGATATAATATGGATTTAATAAGTATTTTGGGGGGATGATGGAAGGAATTTATTTGGTTCCGGGGACTAAGATAAGGAAGATGAAATATTAGGATATAAGGGTATATTATTATAGGATTTAAGATTAGAAGATTTAAGGTAAATTTTCTTTTTCTATTATTATTGTTCTTTTTAAAAGGGGTAAAGGTAAATAAGTGAAAAAGTACTAAAAGTTGGATGGAATTTGCCGATTAGATTAAAAATTGGTATACAAAGAGGGAGGTGGGAGGAAGTCAAGGAAACAAGTCAAAAAAGAAGGAATGTGAGAATTTGTATGGTTTTGGGTATTTTTGTGTTTTGAATTTTGGGACTTTTGCGTTGGGGGGTGGGGAAGAGGGTCTCTTTTTTGGGTTTCTTTTTTCTTATTTTTCTTTCTTTTTTGCTATTCAAAGTTTTCTTCTCTTTTTTTGTTTTTTGTGGATCAGTTTTGTTTTGGTGTTATGTTGTTGGAAAATTTCAATAAATATTATTTTTTTAAAAAAAAAAGCAGGCAGCTGCCTGGAGGAAGACCATCTCATGAGGTCGCAAGGGAGACAAACCCGTTGGTGACACCACCAAGAGGCCTCCAATGCTAGACTACTGCACTATAGCTGGCGTGGGATATTTTAATGATAGGGGATGTTTTTAATGAACTTGCAGATTGTGTTATAATCTCCCCTTCTTCCTCTCCGTCTTCACTGCTGGTGGTAGGGCTTGTTGTTATGGTTTTTGTTTTGTCATAAATTGGATGCTTGACTCATGAATAAATTGGATGAATGTTTGCTCATCATCATTTCAGATCCAGCGTCCATCATTCCAAAATGAATTCATACTTTGGTGCTGCCTACAGGGGCTTTGGGGGCATTGGAATCTGTGGGGACTACAGAGGCTCTAGGGCTGGATTGCCATCAAGTAGCCTCGCTATAAATCCTGCCGCCAGTGTTGATCACATCAATCCGTTACCACCAACGGAATTATTCATCCAGCAACCTTCAGTTATTGTGTTCATCCCAGGACCAATACTCTCTGCCTAGTGTGAGCCAGCTCGTGTGGGAGGATATAATGGCTGTGGGGGCACATCCTCCTTTGGAGCTGGCCTGGGATATGGCTGCTCTGGGCGCTATTCATGCTATTAAAGGGAGCACACAGACCGGCAGAATGTCCTCACCGGCGACTGATGAATTCGGCATGGCTTCACGATTGATGATCTCATGGGCCTTTGTGCCAGAACTGCCAAGCGTCCCCAGTTAAACCACCAACTTTGCAGGATTCCCAGATGTTTGGCTCATCCATGCTTGCCTTACAAATGTGCAGCTGCCTCCCAGGATGTGTTGATCCCAACTTCTATTCACTATGCATTTCTTCTTCTTCTTCTTCTTCTTCTTCTTCTTCTTCTTCTTCTTCTTCTTCTTCTTCTTTTTCTTCTTCTGTGGTTTTATTGTAGAATGTATCTCCAGTTGAGGCAGAAATGTTTGAATGCATCCAACTTGTATTGAGCTCGAATGCCATAGAAACATAATACAATTCTGAATGTGCATCAACTGCATTATCATTGTCATCAAGATCAATGTTTGAATTACCTTATTGCAATGTTTTGAAGACCATTCTTCCTTTGTTTCTGGAATAAAAATCACTGCTTTCCCCTTATGCATTAAACTTAGCTTCAGCATAGCACCTGTTTTCTGTGGGTTTCTTTCACGCTTGACCCTCACTCCAGCACCAGCACCAGCTTTGATCCATATCCATGAGAAACATAACCCCTTTTTTGTAAGTGGTTTATTTTACTCTCCAAAAATAAATTGCACCATAAAATGTGGGAGATTGGGAAAACTTGAATAAAACTTGATTGCCAAGTTTTAAGACACAGATAAGGATGAAACCTCAATTCACTGGAATCTCAGAAAGGGGGAAATTCTTATTCCTCAAAAGGAGAGAAGAAAGCCCACCAAATTACATAACACCCTCACATGCTCCTATGTATCCATAGTAGCAAACTTAGAGCCATGTGCAAATTTATGAGCCCTCCTGACCTTCCATGGCTAATAAGCACAATAAGCTTCTACAAAGAATTATCACATTTTATGCCCCGGAAGTGTGAGAACTTGTGTAACCAGTGTGACATCTTCCAGAATTTGTTGGTCTCCACATCAAATTTGTCTCACCCAAGTTGTCCTATGGTTAAGGATAATGGGACTTGGAGCTCCAGAACATATGGAGGGGACTTCATTGACTCCTCCTGCTCTATGACACATGTGGGGGAGCCTTTGGCCAACAAAGATATTTGTGGACTACAAACTCCATCTTCCCTGAGCATGTTGGGGAATTGGCTGGGGAATTATTGGCACTGTAGTCCAACAATGTTTAGAGAGACACAGGTTTTTGAAATCTAATTTTTCATTAAAAAATATTTCCCATCACAAGGGGAAAGAGAGAGAAAAATGTATGCTCTGTGGAAAGCTTTTCATCAAGCCCAAGGGCTATCTAGTTCAGCATCTTGTATCTCATACAGTGGTACCTCGGGTTAAGAACTTAATTTGTTCTGGAGGTCCGTTCTTAACCTGAAACTGTTCTTAACTTGGGGTACCACTTTAGCTAATGGGGCCTCCCGTTGCCGCCGCGGGATTTCTGTTCTCATCCTGAAGCAAAGTTCTTAACCCAAGGTACAATTTCCTGGTTAGCGGAGTCTGTAACCTGAAGTGTCTGTAACCCGAGGTACCACTGTAGTGGCAGAGCAGATTCATCTGGGGAGCCCACTAGCAGCATATAATATATTTCTTTCTTTCTTGCATCTATGCACCACTGTAATGGTTCTAGGGGTTGCTCGTGCGTAAGTTACCGCCACTCCTGGCTAGGTTACCTGGTTGAACCCTTTCTGTCTGGACAGCCTCAAGTTTCGTGGCTGTCTCAGTCGCTGGCAGAATTCGTCAGTGGGCGTTTCTTGAACCTTTTCCAGCATAAAAGCTGCTTGACGCCCAGTCTTCCCCTACTCTCCCTGCACGGAAGTCTTCTGCGCAGGGAGGGTGTGGGCAGCGGAGTACCCGTACTCTCTCAGCTGGTCTCCGGCGAGGTGTCCTGGAGCCTCCCCTCCGATTCCCCCATCTGCCCCCCTTCTCCACTGGTGTTACGCTGATTTGCTTCCCCAGCAGATGGACTGCCTCTCTCCCTACTGGGACCCTCTCCAGCATCCCTCTGGAGCCTTCCCTCTGCCTCCAGCTCCGATGGCAGTTCCCTGACATCCACCCCCCCCCCAGGACCCCCTCCACCCCCAGCCCAACCTTCGGATCCAACCTCGTCTCTTTCCTCGGCCAACGATGCGGGGAATCCCTTGAAGGAGCTGTCACCTTCCTCCGAGGATTCAAAACCCGCTTCCCACCCGCTCCGATATCTTCCCGCGGGGTGAGCCTCACAGTCTGATTCTTCTCTTTCTGACACTTCCCCTCCCTCCTCTTCTGAGTCAGGAAAACCCACAAAGTCCTCTTCGTCGTCTGTGGTTTCAAATTCTTCCTCCCAGAATCTCACTAGTGGTTTTGGTTTATCTGGGAACAGGCTGTGGAATTCTTCCACTAGATACCCGTCATTGATCGCTTCAGCGGGGACCCACGTGTTTTCTGACTCGGGTTCTCCCTCCCAAGCCACCAAGTACTCCACCTGGCGCCCTCACCACCGTGAATCGAGTATTTCCGTGGCTTGGTTGTGGTGTTCCCTCTCCTCTATGTACTCCGGCTTCCGGGAGAGCGCATCTGCTCTTACGTTTTCCTCTCCCAGCACGTATCGGATCTCGAAGGAAAACTTGGAGAACTCCTGCGCCCATCGAATCTGTCTCTGGTTGAGTACTCGTGCGGTCCTCCAGTATTCCAAGTTCTTGTGATCAGTACAAAACTGGATCTTGTGCTGCGCCCCTATTAACAGATGTCTCCATCGGCAAAACGCCGCATAGATCGCAAGCAGTTCGCGGTCATACACCGTTTAGTTTTGCTCTGACTTGCTCAGCTTCCTTGAGAAAAAGGCACACGGCCGCCAGCCCTGCTTGGCCCCCGGCTGCAAAAGTACCACCCCAATGGCTCGGTCGGACGCGTCGTTCTCCAGCCTCATGGGCTTCTTCAGATCAACGTGCAGGAGCTGCTCTTCCGAAGCGAACGCCTTCTTCAGTCTTTCAAAGATTGCTGGGCACTTTCTGTCCAGGCGAACTTCTTCTTGCTACTGAGACAATCTGTGATGGGCGCTGTCAAGTGGGCGAAGTTCTTGATGAACTTCCTGTAGATGTTGCTGAACCCTAGGAACCTCTGCACATCCTTCCGGGTCTTGGGGGCCTTCCATTCCAACACTGCCTGCACCTTGCTTGGGTCCATAGCTAGGCCCTTGTCTGACAACTTGTACCCCAGAAACTCGACCTCTCTGGCGTGAAATTGGCATTTTTCCAGCTTGACCCACAACTGGTGCTTCTGCAGTCTCTTTAGCACTTCCCTGACGTCTCTGACATGTTGCTTCTCATTGTCCGAATAGATTAAGACGTTGTCCAAAAAGGCTACGCAGTTCTTGTACAACAGCGGCCCCAACACGTGGTGCATGAAAGCTTGAAAGCAGGCGGAGCCTGATTGTAATCCAAATGGCATGACTAAGTACTCAAACACCCCCCGGGGGGTGAACATGGTAGTTTTCCATTCGTCCCCCTCCCTTATCCTAATCAAATTGTACACTCCCCTGAGGTCCAGCTTGGTAAAAATATTCCCCTGCCTCACCTGTGTTAAAATGTCATCAATCCTGGGCATTGGGAAGGTTACGGGTTCTGATACCAGGTTTAACGCCCGGTAATCTACGACTAATCTAGGCTGATTGGTCTCCTTTTTGTCCACAAAGAACACTGGACTGCCCCCCACCGCCTTTGATTCTCTTATGAACCCCCTCTTCAGGTTCTTGTCAATAAACTGCCGCAACTCCTGCATCTCCCGGTCAGACATGGCATACAGTTTACCCACCGGTAGCTGAGCCCCTGGGAGTAAGTTGATTTGGCAGTCAAAGGGCCTATGGGGGGGTAGTCTATCCGCCTCCTTCTCACTGAAGACTTCCTCCAGGTCAGCATATTGTGGTGGCACCTCCCCTTTGGTTTCCACCGCCAGCCCAGCCACCCTGGCCACTGTCATTCTTGGGTTTTCCCCTCCCGGACAGTGTTCCAAGCAGTAAGCTGACCCAAAGGTGACTGACCGCTGATGCCATGACACTACTGGATCATGCAGTGCCAGCCAGCTCATCCCCAGTATTATTGGGGGTCCTGCCAGTGTGGCCACGTGAAAGGCAATGGTCTCCATGTGCCTGGAAACCCTCATTCGCATTGGCGGGGTCTGGTGTGTCACTTCCCCTCCCAGAAGTTCCCTGCCATCGATGGTGGTCACTTGCAAGGGAAAATCCAGGGGCAGCAGGTGGAGTTGGTGCTCCAGAGCGAAGTCCCTGCTGAAGAAATTGCAGGAGCTTCCCGAATCCAGCAGCCCCTCAACTTTGACTGGGTGCCCATTTGGGAGTTCTAGCACCACTTCTATGGCTATAGCTGTGTGTTTGTGTTGGTAGAGCATGAGATTCTTAACCTCAGGGTCATGGGTTTGAGCCCCACATTGAACAAAAGGTTTCTGGATTGCAGGGGGTTGGACTGTATGACCTTCATGGTCCCTCCCAACTCAACAGTTCTATGATTCTACAGTGGTACCTTGGTTGTTGAATGTCTTGACTCCCAAAATAATCGGCTCCCAAACACCGCAAACCCAGAAGTGTGTGTTCTGGTTTGTGAATATTTTTTGGAAGCCAAACGTCTTACACGGCTTCCGATTGAGTGCAGGAAGCTCCTGCAGCCAATCGGAAGTCAGGCCTTGGTTTTCAAACAGTTCCGGGAGTTGAATGGACTCCTGGAATGGATTAAGTTAAACAACCAAGGTGCCACTGTAATTGGGCCAGCTATTCGTTATATGTGTAGCCAACTTTACTACTCAGGTGTAGAAGGCTCTAGGGGATGAGCAGAAAAACCATTAATGGAGAATTGCTTTGCCAGACCACAACCCAGTTCATCCAGTATCCTCCTTCCAACTGTGACCAGTCAGATCCTCCCATGAGAGGTCCAAAGGCACCAGTTATCCCTGTCATTTGGCCCTAGTGCCTGTGCTTTAGGGGTAGACTGCTGTCATCCACAGAGGCTCCACTTCGAATGCAGCCAATACAACTCTCTCTCTCCCTCCCTTACGCTACTCTCTAATCTTGAGAGGAACATCTCCCTCTGCTGTCAAGCTGGAAGCCATGCAATTTTGTGGCTTTCTATTTTGACTCCACTCCATTCCTTTGAGATCTTTATGCCAGATTGCTGCAGGGTATTGTTATAGCCTGTTCTTCCAGACAGTTGTTAGGAATTACACCTGAGGTGCAAAAGGAGTAATTACCATATTTCAATGACACATTGACAGTGCTCTCCTAGTCACTCCCTGCTGTAAAATTAGGTGAGCTCAGTCTTTCAGCCTGGCTGAAATCCACCATCAGGGATCAGTGTTTCACTCAGTTCTGTGAGAAGAAAGGAGGAAAACACAGAAGGTGGAACTTGTAATGAATCAGAGCTTCCTAAGGATGGGTAGTGATTGACAGACACACATTGCTCCCCTCCCCCTCCTGCGAGTATTTCATACCCTCCAAGTGTCCCTGTTTTCCAGGGACATCCCTGATTTAGAGAAGCCATCCCGGTTTCTGATTTGATCCTGGAATGTTCCCACTTTTCTTTAGGATGTTCCTAGTTTCATAGGAGAAATGTTGGAAGGTATGGAGTGCCAAGGAGGGGGTCACTGTCCTGAATCTTTTCTCCAAGCTGCTAATCAATCACTCCCAGGCAACGAATGGGTTACCAGACTTTATTGGCTTCTTCTCCAGCACCACCTACAGAACATCAAACAGCAATATTTATACATACATACATACATACATACATACATAGGGACGTGGGTGGCACTGTGGGTTAAACCACAGAGCCTAGGACTTGCCGATCAGAAGGTCGGCAGTTCGAATCCCTGCAACAGGGTGAGCTCCCATTGCTCGGTCCCTGCTCCTGCCAAAATAGCAGTTTGAAAGCATGCCAAAGTGCAAATAGAGAAATAGGTACCGCTCCAGCGGGAAGGTAAACGGTGTTTCTGTGCGCTGCTCTGGTTTGCCAGTCATGCTGGCCACATGGCCCAGAAGCTGTACGCTGGCTCCCTCGGTCAGTAAAGTGAAATGAGTGCCACATCCCCAAAGTCGCCCACGACTGGACCTAATGGTCAGGGGTCCCTTTACCTTTTACCTTTTACCTTTTACCTTTTACCTTTTACCTTTACATACATACATACATACATACATACATACATACCCCACTCTGGGTAGCTCCCAACAGAATATTAAAACATTATATTAAAAATTAAAAACATAATAAAACATTAAACATTAAAAACTTCCCTAAACATGGCTTCCTTCAGATGTCTTCTAAAAGTCAGGTCGTTGTTTATTTCCTTGACATCTGATGGGAGGGTGTTCCACGGGGCAGGTGCCACTACCAAGAAGACCCTCAGTAATACATGGCATGTTCTCTGACTCCTCATGCAGGTTAACTTGAAGATTTATAGGGGCTGGGGAATGCTGGCAATCAACCAGCCCCATCACATGCTCCCGCTGTTGGAACTAATTGTTCCCACCTGCCTGAGGGGCCCCACCCAGCGATACTTGCTCACAGGATCACTACTTCATGGCATGGAGCTGTCTGACCCATGAGCAGGTTGAAGGCAACATCCCCACATGCTCCTATGTATCCATAGCAGCAAACTTAGAGCCATGTGCAAATTTATGTGCCCTCCAGACCTTCCATGGCAATTAAGCATAATAAGTTTCTACAAAGAATTATCACATTTTATGCCCCAGAGGTGTGGGAAGTTGTGGTGTCAATTTTCATCTCAAATGCAAACTTCCTTGGATTTCTGTAATAAAGATTTATAATCCTACCACTTAGGTGAAATTTGTATGCTATGAAATTAAATCATCTGTTATTGAAGTGGGCCAAAGAGAATAATACCTCAGGAGCTGCGCAAACTCATTTTCAAAATGGTCATTCTGCAAAATGCCTGCATTTTTAGGGATGGGGGAGATGTTCAATTCAGGAAGAAGGAGGATGGGGATAATAATAGTAATAATAGTAATAATAATAATAATAATAGTAACAACAACAAATGAACACAGGCAGAGTGGCTCGTTCATGAAGCTTTCAAGGCTTTAAAGTGAAGTACACTTACCTTAAATGGTCAGGTGGCTAATTTTGTGGCTTCATGAGTATGTCAGCAGTCTCATTTTGTTTCTAGAGTATGAGTATCACTTGTGACCAAGCCTCTTATATCTGGGTATATCTATTAGGATTCTCACTCCAAAATCTCAGAGACAGAGGCAGAGAAAAGGAAATGGGAGGAAGCTGGATTACCTTGAAAACCCGTGGAAGATTCACGCCCAAGGAAGTCTGCCTCTGTTCACTTTGAAATTGTATTTAAAAGAAAAACATGCTCCACTCATACTCTAGAAACAAAATGAGACTGCTGACATACTCATGAAGCCACGAAATGGGTGAGACCAGAGTCAATGGAAGACAGAGGCAGCTCATTCTAGTTTTGTCACCATCCTTTTGGCCTGCCTGCCAAAAGCCAATCTGCCACCTCACCATTTAAGGTAAGTGTACTTCGCTTGAAAGCCTGTGAAAGCTTCATGAACAAGCCACTCTGCCTGTGTTCATTTGTTGTTGTTACTATTATTATTTGTTTGTTTGTTTGTTTGTTTAGTAATTCTCCTCTACCTGTTCTCTAAAAACAAGATGAGACTGGCATCGTATTAGGGAAGCCGCAAAGTGGGTGGGACCAGAGCCAATGGCAGACTGAGCAGCCTCATTCTAGTTTTCTCCCCATCCTCCTTCTGTTTGAACGGAACATGTCCTCCAACCTTAAAAATGCAGGCATTTTGCGAAATGGTCATTTTGAAAACTAGTTGGCTCAGCTCCTGAGGTATTATATTCTTTGGTCCATTTCAATAACAGATGATTTAATTTCATGGCATACAATTTTCTTGTGATAGGCAGTAGGATTATAAATCTGTACAACAGAAATCCAAGGAAATTTGGACTGAAATTTGTATTTGAGATGAAAATTGACACCACAACTTCCCACACTTCTGGGGCATAAAATGTAGAATCTTTGTAGAATCTTATTATGCTTCTTAGCCATGGAAGGTCAGGAGGGGACATAAATTTGCACATGGCTCTAAGTTTGCTACTATGGATACATAGGAGCATGTGGGGGCGTTATGTAATTTGGTGGGCTTTCTTTTTTATGTATAATTTTTTATTAGTTTTTTAACATATCATTTTCAACAGTAATTAAACATACTTTTACATCTTATTCAATTTTTTTTACTTCCATCAGTCCTGTCTGAAAATTTTCTAATCTAATCTCTTAGTATGCATTTCTTATTTTCCCTATTACATTTCAAACTCATAACCAATATCTCTATCTTTTTCTACTTTGTAACACTTCTCCTTACAAAACTTCTTGTAGTCCTACTAGCGTAATTTGTTTGATTACAGTTGCTCTTCAAATAATTCATATACTTCTTCCAATTTTCTGTAAATCTCTGGTCCCACAGGTTTCGAATCCTTCCTGTCCTTTTGTCCAATTCTGCATAGTCCATTAATTTCGTCTGCCATTCTTCTTTCATCGGAATTTCTTCTTGCTTCCATTTCTGGGCTAATAATACTCTTGCTGCTGTTGTTGCATATAAGACCAGTTTGACATCTCGTCTATTAATGTCTTGGCCTATAATACCATGTAAAAATGCTTCTGGTTTTTTTAAGAATGTATATTTCAACATCTTTTTCAGCTCATTATATATCATTTCCCAGAAGTTCTGTACTTTCTTACATTCCTACCACATGTGATAAAATGTTCCTTTTTTACATTTCCAACATTTATTATTTGTCTTATACATTTTAGCTAATTTCACTGGTGTAATATACCATCTCTACATCATTTTAACTATATTCTCTTTAAAAGCATTACAGGCTGTAAATTTTATCCATTCATTCCACAACCATTCCCATTTTTTAAGCTGTATATTATATCCAAATTCTTTTGCTCAGTGTATCATTACCGATTTCACTTCCTCATCTTTCAATAATTTGGTTGGCTTTCTTGTCTCCTTTTGGGGAATAAGAATTCCCCCCTTTTTGAGATTCCAGGGAATTGAGGTTTCATCCCTATCTGTGCCATAATGGATAGAATACCACACCCTCCAACATTTATAAAATGTAATTAGGGGCGTGAGACCAGAGCCAATTGCACACAGAATTAGTTTATTCTACTTTTGTTCCCTTCCTTCTTTTGCCTGAAGTGAACCTTTTCCCCATCCCTGAGAATGCAGGATATGTTGCAGAATGGCCTTTTTGAAAAACTACTTTGCTCAGCTGCTGAGATATTCCTCTCTTTGGCCCACTTCAAATACAGATGATTTAATTTCATGGCATACAAATTTCTCATGATAGGCAAGGGGATTATAAATCTGTACTAGAGAAATCCCAGGAAATTTGAATTGAAGTATGGTATTTGAGATGAAAATCAAGACCACACATTTCCACAGCTCCAAGGCATAAAATGTGTTAATTCCTTGTACAGTGGTACCTCGGGTTAAGTACTTAATTCGTTCCGGAGGTCTGTACTTAACCTGGAAATGTTCTTAACCTGAAGCACCACTTTAGCTAATGGGGCCTCCTGCTGCTGCCGCGCCGCCGGAGCCCAATTTCTGTTCTTATCCTGAAGCAAAGTTCTTAACCTGAAGTACTATTTCTGGCTTAGTGGGGTGTGTAACGTGAAGCGTATGTAACCTGAAGTGTATGTAACCTGAGGTACCACTGTAAAGGCTTATTATGCTTATTAGTCACTCAAGAGATTAGGAATGTTTTATTTGATCCATTAGCACCCACTCTACTTACTGTATACACAACAAAAATATGTTACCTGTAATTGTTTTTAAAAAACCCATAGGTATTCCAAAATAGAGAAAAAATGAATTTATTCATCTCATTGAACAACATGTCTCACTCCTGAAAATGTGAATTAAACACCTCTGTTCATCTGCAGGCAGGCCATCCCACGTGACCAAGGCTCTTGTGTCTGAGCATATCTATTAGTGTGCTGAGTCCAAAATCACAGAGACACAGAAAGAGAATGAGAGAGAGAGAAGCAAGATTAGCTTGAAAGCCCATGGAAGCTTCATGCATAAGGAAGTCTCCCTCTGTTCTATTTCTATTATTAGACCGAACAAATTGTCCTACTATTATTAATCCTTTCAATTACTCATATTTACTCATGATGTCTTTGTGTTCTTGGCACTACAATTTCTTTCATCCGCAAATAATTCGCTTTTCTGGGTGGAGCTTTTGGAAGTTGCCCTGCAACTATTGGTCTCCTGGTCTCTTTTACTCTCATTGTAATAAACATGCAGAACCAAAAGACCCCATCAACTCTTTGTCTATAGCTTTGCTTAATTCAGATATCCCCAGTCTGCAGCAATCCAGATATTTCAGATTGTAACTTGACAAAACCTCCACCCAGAAAAGGAGGGAAATGATGACTTTTATGTCATGTAGTGTTTGGTTATTTACCAGATGGAGGGGGACACCATTCCTGATAGGGATGACTCCCCCTTTGGGAGACAGGCAGGGTCTTCAACTTGCGACATTCTCTGCAGAGGGGAGGAATCACCCCATCTCTCCAGACCAACGCTGACTGCTGCAAAGGTGGTTGGGTCTTCACGTCTCTCTCAGTGTGTAAAGAGAAACCCTTGCTTGAGTGCTTGTGTTGTGGGGTTTCCCCCTTTGTCTAGTCCTCTCCTTCATCCTATTTGCTAGATCATCATTCTGATGATCTTTGTTTTACTGTGTTTTCCAGTTGCCCCCCCCCCCCAGCTTCTTCATTCTCTTCATGCTTCTCCCCTCCCCTGCGTTGTCTGGGGAAGGAATTGTCTAAGGGGCAGCTGGATTCTGACCCCAGTGCTGGGCAGGCACAGGAGAAGTCCACAGAAGTGACAAGGCGAGGAGCTTGCTTTTCTCTCCCATTTCCTAAAAAGGCAGAATTCTGTTTCAACAACTCAGCATTTCTCCAGGAGGCCTGCATACATAAAAAGTCCTGCATTATATTTAATCAATTTCATTACCAGCAATCTGAATGTTGTGAGCATATGTACTTCTGTACATTTCAATTGGGGAAAATTGCCCTGTTGTGGATGGATGATTGCTTGCATGCACCCTTTACAAAATAACATAGGATAAAAGAGAAATGAACGGTTATGCAATAAATGCTGATATAGGGAAGGGTATGGATGTTAGATACCCTCCATCTTTTCTCCGGTGAAAATAGTAAAATTAACATTATGGAATGGGATTTCCCTATTTATGCCCCACACATCTTACTGGGCTGCCCCAGGCACTCTACAAGACATAATAAAACGTTAAACATTCTTAAAACTTCCCTATTCAAGATTGCCATCAGACAGCTATGGGGTCGGATAACTCCATACCCTCCAACATTTTTCCTATTAAAATAGGAATTCTAAGGAAATGTGGGACATTCCAGGATCAAATCAGAAACCGGGACAGTTTCTCTAAATCAGGGATGTCACTGGAAAATAGGGACACTTGGAGGGTGTGGTGTTATGGTTCTGTTCAGTTGTCTTATTGTATTTTCTTATAAATCTATGGAAAACGGAAAAGTTGTGTTTCAACCCTGAGCCACAAGTCATACGAATGAGAAATTTCTACAGCTGTTTTGGTGGTTTGGACCGCTGTAATCACCCTTCAATCAAATTCCTTTGGTTTCTCTTTAACAATGCCTGTGTTAAGTTTTGATCAAAATCTGCAAGTCATGCAGCTCCCTGTTTACTGTAAAAACTTCCATCTCAGCTAATTACCGACAGAAACTCAAGGTAGTAACAATTCCAGGCAGCTCAACAATAATATATTATGTATCATTCCCCATTCGCAGTCCCCAGTCCCAACTCAGACATAAATGCAAACTATTAACATATGAAGTCAAAAGCACAATAACCCATTCCAAGAAGAGATGTCCTCTCCAACAAGGTTTAATTGAAACGGAGACGTACCAAGAGCAGGAGAAAACACGGGAGCTGGAGACAAGGGTTGGCTACTCATGTTAGTGGGGAAAAACGTCTGTGGGGAGCCCTTTTATACAGTTTCATTCACCACTACAGAGTTTGAGTCCGCCCTAGAGAGCTAATTGCTATATGCAATCTGGCTGCACTTCCTGGGTATTTGCTATTTTGGGCGCTCAGCTCTGAAACAGTCCCATCAGCCTCATCCCCACAACGTTCTTTTCATTTGATATTATGAACCTCATTTAGAAAGACTTCTTGAATTTGTTAATTGCTGTGTGGGTTGGTTTCCACCCCAATTGATTAGTGCTATGGAAGTTTAATTTGAAAAACAACAACCAAGAAGCCAATGTTGGCCATGGTGGAGTGCTGGTGCCTGCCAAGATGAGCAGTGGCCCATTGCAATTTCTATACTGATTGTACTTGTTTGGCATCTCCTGGAGGGTTTTTGCACCACTGCTGCTTGATCTTGGAGGAGGAAGGGTGGCTTAGCCAATGCAAACCTCCCATGCTGCAGGGAGTTTCCTCTAAGGTCTCCTTAGGAGCTTTAGTGAACTGTGTCAGTCCAGAAGAATCGAAATTGTTATGTGTATCCTGGCCAAAATGATTACACATTCATATTAATGTTCACACTATTTCTCTCTGCAGGTATTTCATGTGCTATATTAAAAAAGGTTCTCTCACACATGCAGTTGTTCTTAGGCTTAACATGGAGCCAGCAGCTCATTTTGGAAGTTCACTCTGTTCTTGCTATTTGGTTTGTGATGTTGTTCCCGTCATTCTTGATTTATTGTTGCTTTCATCAGCATTGGTTCTGAGTTGCAATAATGGGTGTTTCTATGACAAAATAATTTTCTACCACATTTTGTGAGCTTCGGTGTTCTTTTTAATTAGCTAGAAGCATTCTTGCTTTCATTATTGGTTTTGAGCCAAAATGATTGATACATCATTTCAGATTTTGGCATGTTTGGTGTATGTCATCTCGGCTCTATTCCAATCCATGTTTGTATATTGTGCAAACATGATTGGCGTCTCTCCTTCAGGTGAGAGCAGAGGCACAGCCACTAGTTGTTACTGGGGGAAAGAAGCAATGAGTTTATCCTAGTCCCATCTCTCTCTGTTGGATGTGAGGATGGGTAAAAAGATGGACTGAAAATCTTTTCTTGCAATGTGTATGAAAAGATGGTCAAGATATTTCAATGTCAGCCTCTCATTCCCTAGCTCACTTTCCATATTTCCATGCTGTAAGTCCTTCAGTGTTTGTTTTGTTTTGTTTAGGTACTTGTCAAATTCAACCCCTCCCCCCTCACAATGAAGCCTCATGAGACAAAGTGAAGGTGAAAAGGATATATTTCTTAATATAACCAAAGAAGGTTCTGCAACCCACAATGATCAGATTCAAAAAGTACAAACAGGGCAGTATTTTTTCTAATTTTGGCAGGCAAGCAAACAGCCAGAGTTCTAGGTTTCTAACCAAGTCTTCTTCCTGAAATTCACTGGAACACACTGGGAGCCCAACCAGAAAGATCAAGGGCTACAAAGGTACCTCAGTTTCTGAACGCAATCCATTCCGGAAAACTGTTTGAGTTCCGAAACGTTAGATAACTGAAGCATTTTCTTCCGGAAGCATTTAATTATGGAAAACTCAACATGGAAGTCGTGTGGCCAGTTCAACTTCCGAAAAGTATTCGAAAACTGAAGCAGTTCCAGGTTTTCGGCATTAGAAAACCTAAAGGTTGGCCTTTTGAGACGCTCAAAAACTGAGGTACCAATGAATCAGGAAGTAGAGCATCAGGCAGAAACACACACTTCGGAATAGAGCCCCAATCAGGATAGAACCCTCCACTCCCAGCCAGAAAGGGGAGGATAATACTGAGCTAGAATGACCAACGGCCAGACTACAGAGAGACTGATGCCCCCTGAATTCAATTTAGAGGGCTTTGTTTGAAGCAAACATATATAGCGATTATATGGGAAAGTTAATACGGATTCTAAAAGAAACAGATAAAGCTGCTCCCGACTGGAAAGATGGGGATGACACTTATCTCTAGAATTCAGTGGACAGAGGGCTTGCAGCCTTGAAGGGAATAGTTTCCTTATGAAGGGAGGCACTAATTTTTAAAAGGGTATTACATAACCACAGGAGTGAATAGGAGGATAATAAAATGGGAATGGAATTTTATAAAGCACATGCTAATGAATACAGGGTGGTTCAGGGATAGCTGGATGAAGTTCAGTTCCAATAAATATTCGGGGCCTTTGAGGGTAGGACAGCTGATGGGAGTTTTATTTCACAAGGGAGGGACTTGCAGTCATGGAAACATATAAAAGGACTTGCTGCCCATGACTCGAACAAGAGCTCCCCTCACCTTCACCTGAGTACTTCTCTTGAGACCTTGGTAAGTGAGAGAACGCCATGCCTTTTGCTGCCTCTTCCTTTCCAAACTTCACTCTCTCTGTCTCCTTTTTTGAACCCAGACCTGCCTCTCCTTGCTCATCTCCTTTCTCGTTTCCTACGGGCACTTTGGATATGAAGGAAGACTCCTTTCGTATGGAGTCAGAGCAATCCTCCATCTAGTTCAGTCCTGTCAACAGGAGGGATGGGGAATATCGATGGTCCTCCCAGCATTGCTGGACTACAACTCCCATCCTTCCTGGCCATTGCCTATGCCAGCTGGGCCTGATGGGTGTTGGAGTCCAGCAACACCTGGAGGCTCACAGATGCCACCCCCCGAATCCTGGTCCACATGGACTGGTGCTGGGGGCTCTCCTCATTTTCCGCAGGGCCCCTTTCCTGCCTTACCTGGAGATGCCAGGCGTTTCTTTCTCCAAAGTGTATTTGGCAGGACTCCTAGAACATGTTGCAAAAAATCAGAAATGAAAACAAAATGAAACACTGAAGGGGGTAGTTTCTTGGTTCAAGTTTAGCTTTGCCACTGAAAAGGTAAAGGTAAAGGTACCCCTGCCCGTACGGGCCAGTTGTGACCGACTCTGGGGTTGCGTGCCCATCTCGCTGAAGAGGCCGGGGGCCAGCGCTGTCTGGAGACACTTCCGAGTCATGTGGCCAGCGTGAGGAGACTGCTCTGGCGAGCCTGCACCAGCGCAGCACACGGAAACACCGTTTACCTTCCCGCTATAAAGCAGTACCTATGTATCTACTTGCACTTAAGGGTGCTTTCGAACTGCTAGGTGGGCAGGAGCTGGGACCGAACGACAGGAGCTCACCCTCTGCGGTGATTTGAACTGCCGACCATACAATCAGCAAGTCCTAGGCACTGAGGTTTTACCCACAGCGCCACCCACGTCCCTTGCCACTGAAAAAGCACAGCATAAAAAGGAAAGGGGGTGAGGAAGCAAGAAGTGATTATGAAGCCATATAACTTCCATTGCCACATATCTTAGGGGCTGTGGCATGGATGATGAAACATATCTGCTTTCTGTTGCTGGTGAAAGCTTGGGAAACCTGTGGCTGTCATGGGGTTGATGCATTCCAAATAGCACTAAGCTCCTCTAGTTTGTCCAAGGGGTGATGGGAGTTGAAGCAAAAAGTTAATATTACAAGAAACTGGATTTTTTAAGTATTATGAGATTCCAACCAAACATGAAGATGAACAGTACCATGGAATATGCGACCACTGAAGGCATTGGCTTATCAATGGTCAGATATTTATTTAATATTTTTATAGTATTAAATTTTAACAATCAACAACATATGGTGTACACAACATAAAATGATCCCATCCAAAGAAAGGGTTTGTGTACGAGAAAGAGAAGGACACAAAGATATAATAGAATTAATATCTTACATTTCCTTGAGTTTTCCTGTGCTCCCACACCCTTCATAGTTGATTCTGAGGGGTCTGGACAACCTTGAACTCCTAGAAACATAAAAAAAAAAGCATGAGAATGTAATCATTTCCGGGTTCGCAGGAACAGACAAGGGTAAAGAAGAATGCTTTTAGATCTTTTAGATAGTCATAAGGATGATAGACACACTTCACGTGTTCCAAAAGCAGGCATCTGCCTGGAGGAAGACCATCTCATGAGGTCACAAGGGAGACAAACCCATTGGTGACACCACCAAGAGGCTCCAATGCTAGAAGGGGATGTTTTTAATGAACTTGCAGATTGTGTTATAATCTCCCCTTCTTCCTCTCCGTCTTCACTGCTGGTGGTAGGGCTTGTTGTTGTTGTTGTTGTTTTGTTATAAATTGGATGTGTGAATCATCATGAATGTGTGAATAAATTGGATAAAAGTTTGCTCATCATCATTTCAGATCCAGTACCCATCACTCCAAAATGACCTGTGGCTACACTTCCTCCTGCTGTTACCCAGTTGGCGGTCTGGGCTTGCTGAAACGAAGTAGTGGCTTTGGGGACTTTGGGGGTTTTGGGGAAATTGGGGGCTTTGGAGGCTTTGGAGTCTATGGGGGTTCAAGTGGTGGCAGAGTGTCATCAAGTAGCCTCGCTATAAATCCTGCCGCCAGTGTTGATCTCATCAATCCGTTACCACCAACGGAAGTAATAATCCAGATACCTCCAGTTACTGTGATTATCCCAGGAGCAAGACTCCGTGGCTTGTTTTAGCCAGTTCATATGGGAGGGAAACAGCCGCTCTAGACGCTATTTGTGCTATTAAAGAGAGTGCTCAGACCAGCAGAATGCCCTCACCGGAAATTGACAAACTCGGCATGGCTTCACGACTGATTATCTCATGGGGCTTGGTGCCAGAAATGCCAAGCGTCCCCAGTTAAGTCACCAAGTTTACTGGATTCCCAGATGTTTGGCTCATCCATGTTTGCCTTACAAATGTGCAGCTGCTTCCTAGGATGTGTGGATCCCAACTTCTATTCACTATGCATTTCTTCTTCTTCCTCCTCCTCCTCCTCCTCCTCCTCCTCCTCCTCCTCCTCTTCTTCTTCTTCTTCTTCTTCTTTGCTTTTGCTGTGTAATGGATCTCCAGTTGAGGGGCAAATGTTTGAATGCATCCAACTTGTATTGCATTTGAATGCCATAGAAACATAATACAATTCTGAATGTGTATGTATTATCAGTGTCGTCAAGATCAGTGTTTGAATTACCTTACTGCAATGCCTGGAAGGCAATTCTTCCTTGGTTTCTGGAATGAAAATGTTCTCTGTCTTCCCCTGATGCATTAAACTTAGCTTCAGCATAGCAACTTTTCTCTGTGGGTTTCTTTAATTCTTGTCCCTCACTCCAGCACCAACACCCAACTTAAATCCATATCCCTGAGAAACATAACTCTTTTTTGTGGTGGGGTATTTGACTCTTCAAAGATAAATTTCACCATAAAATGTCCCACATTTTAGGCTAATTGTGGCTGGGAAGGGGAAAAACAATTCCTGTTAGCTAGGGATGATGTGATTTGTAGTCCCAAACATTTGTAGGGCCACGTTTGGGGATGCCTGAGGAAACTATGCCCCACATAATCAACCACATTGCATGGCGCCGCTGGATCTTGGAGGCGGAAGGATGGCTTAGTCAATGCAAACCTCCCAAACTGCAGGGTTGATTGGAGAGCATGGGAGACTATTGGCTCATCCAGGCTCCATAACACCAGCCTCCTCTAAACTCCACTTAGGGGCTTTGAGGTACTGAGTGAGTCCAGAAGAATCCAAATTGCTATGTGCTCTCTTGGCAAGAATGGCTAGACATTCATATAAGTGTTCACCCACCCTTCTCTGTGGGGATTCCATGTGCTATATTCAAAAACAGCAAGTGTTGGGGTTCATCACTGAGTCACAAGTGATTTGAACAAGACATATTGACAGTTGCTTTTAAGGGGGAGCGGGTTTCTGTAGCCACCCTGCAATCAAATCTCTTTGGTTTCACTTTTCCCAGGACATTATTGAGTTTTGATCAAAATCTGGGAGTCATGCAGATGTAAAAACTTCCATCGCAACTAACTGCCCGCAAAAACCCTTTTAAAAAAAATTAGTTTTCCTTTATTACTCACAAGTATATCTTTACATTGTAACTTTACATTTTGTAATTATATATATTCTTGTTTTCAAAGTAAGTTCGTAATTGTTATTATCATAGATTGGCAAACATTGCTGTACACAAAGAAGAAGAAAAAAGAGAAAAAGAAAAAAAGATGTAATTTTGAAATCATAATATTCCTCATAAATAAGTGACGTCCCGTCTCTTCCATTTTATACTAATAAACTTATTGACTATATTTGTCCATTGTCTTTTTATTTATAATATTTTCTTATAAATCAATTTTACTTTTAAAATAGTTATCCACAGAAACTACTCAAAATCCGTCACCCTTTTTAGATTGCAGCAATTACTCTTCAAGTATTCCTTAAAACAGTTCCAGTTCGAGACAAATAATTACCAGCAGAAACTCAAGGTGGTAACAATTCTAGGCAGCCCAACAATAGTATATTATGTACCATTCCCAACCCAAACATAAGTCCAAACTACAGTGGTACCTTGGGTTAAGAACTTAATTCGTTCTGGAGGTCCGTTCTTAACCTGAAACTGTTCTTAACCTGAAGCACCACTTTAGCTAATGGGGCCTCCTGCTGCTGTGGCGCCGCCTGAGCATGATTTCTGTTCTCATCCTGAGGTAAAGTTCTTAACCTGAGGTACTATTTCTGGGTTAGCAGCATCTATAACCTGAGGCATCTGTAACCTGAAGCGTCTGTAACCCGAGCTACCACTGTATTAACCTCTGAAGTCAAAAGCACATTAACAAATTCCAAGAAGAGAGGTCCTCTCCCACAAAGTTTAGTTTAAAAGCAGACATACCAACACCAGGATAAAACACGGGAGCTGGAGACAAGAGAAGCCTCAACCTGCAATTGGGTGGGAAACATCTATGTGGAGCCCTTTTATACAGTTTCGTTCATTTAATTAGCCTCAAAGAGGTAATTATTATATGCAATCTGGCTGCACTTCCTGGATATTTGCTGTTTGTGACCCTAAGCCCTAGAGGATTCCTATCAAATACATCTCAAGAAGATTCATTTTATTTTGCATCATGCCACCTCATTTAATTGCTTTGTGGTGTGGTTTCTACCCCACTTGATTAGTGTTTTGGAGTCTTAATGGGATTGAGGCAATAAGCCAATGTTGGCCACAGCAGAGTGCCTGGTGGCTGCAAAGATGAGCAGTTGTCCATTGCAGTTTTCTGTACTGTTTGTACTTCTTTGGCTCCTCCTGAATGGTGTTTGCACCACTTCCTCTTGGAGGAAGAAGGGTGGCTTAGTCAATCTAAACCTCCTATACTGCAGGGCTGATTAGAAAATTCAATTTGGAGGGCTTTGTTTAAAGCAAACCTATGTAGGGATTATAAGGGAAGTTTAAAATGGCTTTTTAATACAGATAGACTCATCCTAGCGTGGGAAGAGGGGGTTTACACAAATCTCAAGAACTGAGTGGAAGGGGGGTTGCAGCATAGTACCCCTGCTCTCACTCGAACAAGAGGCACCATAAATGTATACACACTGTAGAAACATGGAGCAGAATAGCGCTGAACTGGCACATACCAGACACTCCAACCTTTGAAATGATTCATCAATGATTGAGGTTCAGAACCAATAAGGATGAAAGCAACAAGACTTAGCACTAATTAAAAAGAACATCGAATCTCATAAAATAAGGTAGAAATTTTAGTGTCATAGAAACACCAACTATTAAAAGGAACAGCAGCTCAAACCAATTAGGAGGAACAGAGTGAACTTCCAAAATGAGCTGCTGCCTCCATCTCAAGCCTAACCACAACGGCAAATGAAAGAGCACCTCTTTGAATATAGCACATGGAATCCCCACAGAGAAGGGTGGGTGAACACTTATATGAATGTCTAGCCAGACTTGCCAAGAAAACACATAGCAATTTGGATTCTTCTGGACTCACTCAGTACCTCAAAGCCCCTAAGTGGAGTTCAGAGGAGGCTGGTGTTATGGAGCCTGGATGAGCCAATAGTCTCCCATGCTCTCCAATCAGCCCTGCGGTGTGGGAGGTTTGCATTGACTAAGGCATCCTTCCTCCTCCAAGATCCAGCGGCGCCATGCAATGTGGTTGATTATGTGGGGCATAGCTTACCTCAGGCATCCCCAAACGTGGCCCTTCAAATGTTCGGGACTACAAATCACATCATCCCTAGCTAACAGGAAGTGTTTTTCCCCTTCCCAGCCTCAATTAGCCTAAAATGTGGGCCATTTTATGGTGCAATTTATCTTTGAAGAGTAAAATACCCCACCACAAAAAAGAGTTATGTTTTTCAGGGATATGGATTTAAGTTGGGTGTTGGTGCTGGAGTGAGGGACAAGCATGAAAGAAACCCACAGAGAACAGGTGCTTTGCTGAAGCTAAGTTCAATGCATAAGAGGAAGTCAGAGAACATTTTCATTCCAGAAACCAAGGAAGAATTGCTTTCCAGGCATTGCAGAAAGGTAATTCAAACATTTTTGACCAAACTGTGGGAGGCAGTGGAAGACAGGAGTGCCTGGCGTGCTCAGGTCCATGGGGTCACGAAGAGTCGGACATGACTAAACAACAAAGCAACAAAAAAATTCAAACATTGATCTTGATGATACTGATAATACATACACATTCAGAATTGTATTATGTTTCTATGGCATTCAAACACAATACAAGTTGGATGCATTCAAACATTTCTGCCTCAACTGGAGATACATTCCACAGCAAAAGCGGAGAAGAAGAAGAAGAAGAAGAAGAAGAAGAAGAAGAGGAAGAAGACAGGGCGGCTCAGGATGAAGTCCATGTTCAGCAATTAATCAGGGAAGGTAGGACACCTGAAGGCAGTTTTTGACTACAAGGGAGGGACTTGCGGTCCTAGAATCGTATAAAAGGACTTGCTGCCCTTGATTCTAACAAGAGCTCCTCTCACCTTCACCTGAGAACTTCTCTTCAGACCTTGGTAAGTGAGAGAACTCCATGTTTTTGCTGCCTCTTCCTTGCTGCTATGAAGGAAGACTCCTTTCGTATGGAGTCAGAGCAATCCTCCATCTAGTTCAGTCCTGTCTATAGGAGGGATGGGGAACACCGATGGTCCTCCCAGAGTTGCTGGACTACAACTCCCATCCTTCCTGGCCATTGCCTGTGCCAGCTGGGTCTGATGGGTGTTGGAGTCCAGCAACACCTGGAGGTTCACTATTCCTGGTCCAAGCAGACTGGTGCTGGGGGCTCTCTTGATTTTCAGCAGGGCCCCTTTCCTCCCTTACCTGGAGATGCCAGGCATTTCTTTCTTTCTCCAATACGTATTTAGCTGGGCTCCTAGAACATGTTGCAAAAATTCAGAAATGAAAACAAAATGAAATACGAAGGGGGTAGCTTCTTGGTACAAGTTTAGCTTTGCAACTGAAAAAAGCACAGCATAAAAATGAAAGGGGGTGAGGAAGGAAGAGGTGATTATGAGGCCATAGACCTTCCATATCTGCTTTATGTTGCTGGAGAAAGGGTGGGGAACCTGTGGCTGCAATGTGGTTGTTGCATTCCAAGTAGCATCAAGCTCAGCCAATTTGGCCAAGGGCCAGGGAGTTGAAGCAAAAAGTTAATATTACAAGAAACTAGTTTTTTTGAGTATTATGAGATTCCAACCAAACATGAAGATGAACAGTAGCATGGAATATGCCACCACTGAAGGCATTGGCCTATCAATAGTCAGATATTTATTTAATATTTTTATAGTATTAAATCTTAACAATCAACAACATAGGTAAATACAACATAAAATGGTCCCGTCAAGAGAAAGGGTTTGTGTACGAGACAGGGAAGAATGCTAATTAATATCTTACATTTCTTTGAGTTTTCCTGTGCTCTCAAACCCTTCATAGTTGATTCTGAGGGGTTTTGACAACTCCTTGAAGCCTAAAAGAAAAGCATGAAAATGAAATAATTTCAGGGTTCGCATGAACAGACAAGGGTAAACAAGAATGCTTTTAGATCTTTTCTCAAAGTTAATCATAAGGATGATAGACACACTTCAGTGTGGAACGTGTTCCAAAAGGGGGGAGCTGCCTGGAGGAAGACCATCTCATGAGGTCGCAACAGAGACAAACCCATTGGTGACACCACCAAGAGCCCTCCATTGCTGGACTGCTGTACCCTTGCTGGATTGGGTATTTTTGAATGATAGGGTTGGATTGCAGATTGTGTTATAATCTCCTTTTCTTCCTCTCCTTCTTCACTGGCGTAGGTAGGGCTTGTTGTTATGGTTGTTGTTTTGTTATGGATTGGATGTGTGAATCATGAATAAATTGGATGAATGTTTGCTTATCATCTTTTCAGATCCAGGACCCATCACTCCAAAATGAATCCTAGCTTTGGCGAAGCCTTCAATGCTTTTGTGCTAGAGGGGATCATTGGGGGGTATGGAGCCTTTGTGGGCTTAAGTGGTGGTGGTGTGCCATCAAGTAGCCTCGCCATAAATCCTGCTGCCAGTGTTGATCGCATCACTCAGGTACCAGCATCAGATATAATCATCCAGCAACCTCCAGTTTCTGTGGCTCTCCCAGGACCAATACTCTCTGCCACGTGTGAGCCAGTTTATGTGGGAGGATATACTGGCTGTGGGGGCACATCCTCCTTTGGAGCTGGCCTGGGATATGGCTGCTCTGGATGCTATTCATGCTATTAAAGGGAGCACTCAGACCGGCAGAATGCCCTCACCGGCAACTGATGAACTCACAATTGATGATCTCATGGGCCTAGGTGCCAGAAATGCCAAGCGTCCCCAGTTCAACCACCAAGTTTGCAGGATTCCCAGATGTTTGGCTCATCCATGTTTGCCTTACAAATGTGCAGCTGCTTCCTAGGATGTGTTGATCCCAACTTCTATTCACTATGCATTTCCTCCTCCTCCTCCTCCTCCTCCTCCTCCTCCTCTTCTTCTTCTTCTTCTTCTTCTTCTTCTTCTTCTTTGTTTTTGCTGTGGGATGTATCTCCAGATGAGGCACTAATATTTGAAT
The DNA here is from genome assembly GCF_965153285.1 of Podarcis tiliguerta. Taxonomy (NCBI): domain Eukaryota; kingdom Metazoa; phylum Chordata; class Lepidosauria; order Squamata; family Lacertidae; genus Podarcis; species Podarcis tiliguerta. Next base: position 7,495,399 of record NC_139549.1, read on the forward strand.
GCATCCAACTTGTATTGTGCTTGAATGCCATAGAAATATAATACAATTCAGAATGTAGATGTATTATCAGTGTCATCAAGTTCAATGTTTGAATTACCTTATTGCAATGTCTTGAAGAGAATTCTTCCTTTGTTTCTGGAATGAAATCACTGCCTTCCTCTTATGTATTAAACTTAGCTTCAGCATAGCACCTGTTCTCTGTGAGTTCCTTTCATGCCTGCCCCTCACTCCAGCACCGACACCAACTTTGATCCATATCCCTGAGAAACATAACCCCATTTTTGTAAGTGGTTTATTTTACTCCCCCCCCCAAAAAAAAATGCATCATAAAATGTGGGAGATTGGGAAGAAGAAACACCATTACAAATAGATCAGCGCTGTGTGGGAATTTTGTGGGCATGTTGCAAACTTGAATAAAATATTTTGGGGGGAGGTAAGCTCTGCCCCACAAAATTGATCACATAACACGGTGCACACACACACTAATTGAATGGCAATGTCCATCAGCTTCGGGGTGGCAGCCCCCACAAATATTTTATTATGGGGAGAAGACAAAGGTGAAGAAAAGCAACAATCATGAGCTGATTGAGTTTGGAGGAAAAGAAATACCTTTCAAACTACCTTAGAGTTGGGTGGGAAGTTTGTAGGGGGAAATGGCCCCACCCCCATAAGGGTTAGTTTTCTAAGTGTCTCAACCCCTTCCCCTTCTCAGGAGATCCCATGAGCTGCCACCTTGTTTACTGCAGGCTCTATGAAAATGAAATTTAGACCTGTCACGCAAATGACAACAGTGAGAGAACAAGCCTGTGTCTCCCCCCCCCCCAATATATATACAGTGGTACCTCATGTTATGTACGTAATTCGTTCCAGAGGTCCGTTCTTTTTTATATATATATAAATAAATTTTATTCAATTTCCAATATACATTCCATCCATGTTTAACATCCAGTTCTAACATATACATCTTTTAGACTTCCCTCAGCCTGTCTGACAATTTTCCATATTATCACAATTACCCACATTTCTTAAATTTATATTGCGCTTTAACAATCTTAATCTTATCATATCTTTTAAGCAACATTTCTATCAATCATTTTCACAGAGCTTCTTGAACGCCAACAAGCGTTAATTGCTCCTCACATACATTTTTGATATACTCTGTAAATTTTTTCCAGTCCTCGGTGAATCTCTGATCGCGTTGGTTCAGAATTTTCCCCATTAATTTGTCCATTTCTGCATATTACATCAGTTTCATTCTCCATTCTTCCCTCTTCGGCATTTCTTCCTGTTTCCATTTCTGGGCCATCAAAATTCTAGCTGCTGTCACTGCATACCTAAATAATTTCACATCATTATTTTTAATTTCATTCCCTAATATTCCTAATAAAAATGCTTCTAGTTTCTTAACAAAAGTATATTTCAATATTTTCTTCATCTCATTATAAATCTTTTCCCAGAAACCTTTTAGTTTCTTACACTCCCACCACATGTGATAAAATGTTCCTTCTTTTTCCTGACATTTCCAACATTTATTACTGGCTTTATACATCTTACCAAGTTTCACCGGTGTTACATACCATCTATACATCATTTTCATAACATTTTCTTTTATTGTAGTGCATGCAGTGAATTTCATTCCTTCTTTCCACAATTTTTTCCACTCATCAAATTGTATATTATAACCAAAATCTTTGGCCCACTGAATCATAACTGATTTTACTTCTTCATCCTTTGTATGCCACTCAAGTAATAATTTACACATTTTTGATAAAATTTTAACATCACTATTCAAGATTTCTTGATGAAACCTAGATTTCTTTTCCTGAAAACCTCTTTCTGACATCTCTTTTTTAAACATTGCATTTAAGTGAAAATAGTGCAACCAGTCATTCACATTTTCTTTAACTTCTTCATATGGTTTCAGTTTCCATTTATTACCTTCTTTGATTATCAAATTCTCATATGACATCTCCCTGTCATATTGATCTTCTTCACACTCATTATCTCCAATGGTGATAGCCAATATGGAGTTTTAAACTCTACTAAATGTTTATACCTATTCCAAATTTCAATCAACGATCCTCTAAAGATGTGGTTTTCAAAACCTTTATGCACTCTATTCTTTTCACACCATAAATACGTGTGCCAACCGAATCTATTATCGTAACCTTCTAAATCCAACAATTCTGTGTTTTCTAACTTTATCCATTCTTTCACCCAGCAAAGACACAAAGCTTCATAATATAACTTTAAATCTGGCAGGGCAAAGCCTCCTCTATCTTTTGCATCTGTTAATATCTTAAATTTTATTCTTGGCTTCCTGCCCTGCCAGATATATCTAGACGTTATTCCTTGCCTTTCTTTAAATATTGTCACACCTTTAATTATTGGAATTGTTTGAAACAGAAACAACATTTTCGGTAGCACGCTCATCTTTATCATTGCAATTCTTCCCCATAATGATAGTTTCATTCTTCCCCACACCTCTAGATCACGTTTAATTTTTATTTCATATTGGTACATAGTTGTTTTGAAACAGGTCAATACTCCTGGGAATTAACATAATCCCTATATACTTTACTTTCTTAACCACATTAATCTCTGTTTGTTGCTGTATTCTTTCTATTGTCTCTTGATCCATATTCTTAGCCAATATTTTAGTTTTTTTCCTATTTAACTTAAAGCCGGACACCTGACCAAAAGGTTCTATCTCTTCTAACACCTCTTTGACACTCTGCTTAGGATCTTCTATAGTTATAACCAAGTCATCAGCAAAGGCTTTAACCTTATATTCGTTACAACCAACCATAACACCTTTTATTTTCTCATTATTTCTCCGTGTTCTTAGGAAGACTTCTATGACCGAAATGAATAGTAACGGAGATAAAGGACACCCTTGTCTTGTACCCTTAGTTATGGCAATGCTTTCTGTTATAATGTTGTTAACAATTAATTTTGCTTTCTGCTCTGAATATATTGCCTTTATACCACTCAGGAGGGGGAAATGGCCCCACCCCCCATAAGGGTTAGTTTTCTAAAAGTCTCAACTCCTTCTCAGGGGATCCCATGAGCTGCCACCTTGTTTACTGCAGGCTCTATGAAAATGAAATTTAGACCTGTCACACAAATGGCAACAGTGAGAGAACAAGCCTGTGTTTCCCCCCCATATAAATACCGAGTGGGTTAAGTACTTAATTTATTCCGGAGGTCCGTTCTTAACCTGAAACTGTTATTAACCTGAAGCACCACTTTAGCTAATGGGGCCTCCTGCTGCTGCTGTGCCACTGGAAGCCGATTTCTGTTCTCATCCTGAAGCAAAGTTGTTAACCCGAGGTAATATTTCTGCGTTAGCGGAGTCTGTAACCTGAAGCGTATGTAACCTGAAGCATATGTAACCTGAGGTACCACTGTACATGTTTTCTTCTTCCATGTCCCATTCCATGAGGACATTCATAAACCTACATAAAGTAGGATTAAAGCCGCATAATGGAACTGGGAATTGGACAGCACCAATGCAGAGACTGTGGGGAAATAAACTCCATACTATATACCATAAGCATTCCTTTTCTTTTGAAAGCAGACAACAGCCCATGGCCTATTTAAAGAACAATAACTTCATAATCGGAAAATATTTTTAGCTCTAGCTGGGGAAAAAGAAACAGGAATTCCAAAATTGAGACAAAGTGGATTTATTCATCTCCTTTATCAACATAGCTAGCTCATGAAAATGTGAATTAATCACCTCTGCTCATCTGCAGGCAGAATACATCACTTGTGACCAAGCCTCTTATATCTGGGTAGATCTATTAGGATTCTCACTCCAAAATCTCAGAGACAGAGGCAGAGAAAAGCAAATGGGATGAAGCGGGATTACCTTGAAAACCCGTGGAAGATTCACACGCAAGGAAGTCTGCCTCAGTTCACTTTGAAATTGTATTTAAAAGAAAAAAAATCCTCCACTCATACTCTAGAAACAAAATGAGCCTGCTGACATACTCATGAAGCCACAAAATGAGGCAGCTCTTTTTCTACTTTTGTCCCCATCCTCCTTCTTCCTGAATTGAACATCTTCTCCCATACCTAAAAATGCAGGCATTTTGCAGAATGCCCATTTTGAAAAACTACTTTGCTCAGTTCCTGAGGTATTATTCTCTTTGGCCCACTTCAATAACAGATGATTTAATTTCATAGCATATAAATTTCTCATGATAGGCAGTAGCATTATAAATCTGTACTAGAGAAATCCCAGGAAATTTGAATTGAAGTATGGTATTTGAGATGAAAATCAAGACCACACATTTCCACAGCTCCAGGACATAAAATGTGTTAATTTCTTGTAAAGGCTTATTATGCTTATTAGTCACTCAAGAGATTAGGAATGGTTTATTTGATCCTTTAGCACCTACTCAAGTTACTGTATACAAAACCAAAATATGGTTAGCTGTAATTGTTTAAAAAACCCCCACAGGTATTCCAAAATAGAGAAAAAATGAATTTATTCATCTCCTTGATCAACACATCTCACTCCTGAAAATGTGAATTAAACACCTCTGTTCATCTGCAGGCAGGCCATCCCAGGTGGCCAAGGCTCTTGTGTCTGAGCATATCTATTAGTGTGCTGAGTCCAAAATCACAGAGACACAGAAAGAGAAGGAGAGAGATAGAGAGATAGAAGCAAGATTAGCTTGAAAGCCCATGGAAGCTTCATGCATAAGTAAGTCTCCTTCTGTTCTATTTGGATTAGACCCAACAAATTGTCCTACTATTATTAATCCTCTCAATAATTATTCATGACGCCTTCGGGTTCTTGGCACTACAATTTCTTTCATCTTCAAATAATTGGCTTCTCTGGGTGGAGCTTTTGGAAGTTGCCCTGCAACTATTGGTCTCCTGGTCTCTTTTACGCTCATTGTAATAAACATGCAGAAGCAAAAGACCCCATCAACTCTTTGTCTATAGCTTTGCTTAATTCAGATATCCCCAGTCTGCAGCCCTCCAGATATTTCAGATTCTAACTTGGCAAAATCTCCACCCACAAAAGGAGTAAAGGATGCCTTTTTGGTCATGTAGTGTCTGGTTATTTGCAACATTCTCTGCAGAGGGGAGGAATCACCCCGTCTCTCCAGACCAACCCTGCCTGCTGCAAAGGTGGTTGTGTCTTCATCTCTCTCTGTGTGTAAAGAGAAACCCTTGCTTGAGTGCTTGTGTTGTGGGGTTTTCCCCTTTGTCTAGTCCTCTCCTTCATCCTAATTGCTAGATCATGCTTCTCCCCTCCCCTGTGTTGTCTGGGGAAGGAAGAGTCTAGGGGGCAGCTGGATTCTGACCCCATTGCTGGGCAGGCACAGGAGAAATCCACAGAAGTGACAAGGCGAGGAGCTTGCTTTTCTCTCCCATTTCTTTAAAAGGCAGAATTCTGTTGCAACAACTCAGCATTTCTCCAGGATGCCTGCATAAATAAAAAGCCTCCAAAATATGTAATCAGTTTCATTACCAGCAATCTCAAAGCCCTTCTTGCATTTCTGGATATGAGGAAATGGAGGTGTGCTGCCGGGACAGCAATATCTCTCGTGTTCTGCAATTATGTAATCGGGGGACCTCAAGCAGTCCTGTAGTCTCTCTATGTCCATAATTATTTGCCTGACCACGGATCTTGATGGATCCAATCCCAAATTTAAGATGGCTTCAGGAGCAAGGCCCAATTTCTGCAGAGAGTTCAGGACCGCTATCTGCCAGCCACACTGGAACTGATCACAAAGAATCAATGGAGCTATTCCTTGGGGGAGCAATTTCCGTGTCAACCAGCGTTTCTCCAGGAGGCTTGCATATGAAAAATGCTGACAAAATATGAAATCAGTTTCATTGCCAGCAATCTCAATGTTGCGACTGTGTATACTTCTGTATTTTTCATTTGGGGAAAATGACCCTATTGTGGATGGAAGCTTTCATGCCACCTTTACAAAATAACATAGGATAAAAGAGAAATACATGATTATGAAATAGATGCTGATATAGGGAAGGGATGAGTTACAGCCACTTAGGAGCTTTGAGGTACTGAGTCAGTGTATGCTGGCCAAAATGATTACACATTCGTATTATCTGTGGGGATTTCATGTGCTATATTGAAAAAGGCTTGTTTTTCATTTGCAGTTGTGGTTCAGCTTGAGATGGAGGCAGCAGCTCATTTTGGAAATTCACTCTGTTCCTGCTAATTGGTTTGTAATGTTGCTCTTTGATGCTTGGTGTATTGTTGCTTTCATCATCATTGGTTCTGGATTGCAGTAATTGATGCATCATTTCAGATTTTGGCATGTTTCGTGAATGCCATCTCAGCTCTATTCTGATCCATGTTTGTATATTGTGCAAACATGATTGGCGTCTCTCCTTCAGGTGAGAGCAGGGACACAGCCACTAGTTGTTACTGGGGGAAAGAAGCAATGGGTTTATCCTACTCCTGTCTCTCTCTGTGTTGTAGTGGTTAAGAGCGGTAGACTCGTAATCTGGTGAACCGGGTTCGTGTCTCCGCTCCTCCACATGCAGCTGCTGGGTGACCTTGGGCTAGTCAAACTTCTCTGAAATCTCTCAGGCCAACTCACCTCACAGAGTGTTTGTTGTGGGGGAGGAAGGGAAAGGAGAATGTTAGCCGCTTTGAGACTGCTTTGGGTAGTGATAAAGACTCCTTTGAGACTCCTTCGGGTAGTGATAAAGTGGGATATCAAATCCAAACTCCTCCTCCTCCTCCTCCTCCTCCTCCTCCTCCTCTTCTTCTTCTTCTTTTCTCTTTTGGATGTGAGGATGGGTACAGAGATTGACTGAAAGTCTTCTATTGCAATTTTGGATGAAAGGATGGACAAAGAATTTCAGGTTCAGGTTCTCATTTTCTCATGCGCAAGCTCACTTTGCCATATTTCCATGCCGTAAGTCATTCAGTGTTCTCTTATTATTTTTTGTAGGTATTTGACATCCACACCCCACCACTCACAATGAAGCATCATGAAGGTGAAAAGGATATATTTATTAATAAAACCAATGAAAGTTCTGCAAACCACAATGATCAAATTCAGAAATTACAAGGAGGAGGGAAAGGGGAGGATAATACTGAGCTAGAAGGACCAACGGCCAGACTACACAGGGAAGTTCCCTTTGAGGCTAATATCTCCTGAATTCAATTTAGAGAGCTTTATTTAAAGCAAACATTTGTAGGGAAACTTAAAACGGCTTCTAAAAGAAACAGATAAAACTGCTGGAGACTGGAAAGATGGGGATTACACATAACATCTACATGCAGCCGCTGGGAGAGATCACCAGGGGTTTTTGGCTGGGTGTTCATCAATATGCAGATGATTCCCAGCTCTACCTCTCTTTAAAATCAGAACCAGTAAAGGCGGTGAAGGTCCTGTGTGAGTGTCTGGAGGTGGTTGGAGGATGGATGGCTGCAAATGGATTGAGGTTGAATCCGGACAAGACAGAAATACTGTTCTTGGGGGGACAGGGGGCGGGCTGGTGTGGAGGACTCCCTGGTCCTGAATGGGGTAACTGTGCCCCTGAAGGACCAGGTGCACAGGCTGGGAATCATTTTTGATTCACAGCTGTCCATGGAGGCGCTGGTAAATTGTGCGGCAGTGCAGCTATTTACCAGCTCCATCTGGTATGCAGACTGAGAACCTACCTGCCGGCAGATATTCTTCTCAGAGTGGTGCATGTCCTAGTTATCTCCCACTTGAACTACTGCAATGCGCTCTACATGGGGCTACCTTTGAAGGTGACTCGGAAACTGCAATTAATCCAGAATGCGGCAGCTAGACTGGTGACTGGGAGTGGCCACTGAGAACATATAACCCCAGTCCTGAAAGATCTTCATTGGCTCCTAGTACGTTTCCGAGCACAATTCAAACTCTTGGTGCTGACCTTTAAAGCCCTAAACGGCCTCGGTCCTGTATGCCTGAAGGAATGTCTCCACTCCCATCATCCAGCCCGGACACCGAGGTCCAGCAGCGAGGGTCTTCTGGTGGTTCCCTTGCTGCGAGAAGTGAGGTTACAGGAAACCAGGCAGAGGGCTTTCTCAGTTGTGGCTCCCTCCCTGTGGAACGCCCTCCCAGCAGATGTCAAGTGAAAAAAACAAACAAACTATTTTACTTTTAAAAGACAACTGAAGGCAATCCTCTTTAGGGAAGTTTTTAATGTCTGATGCTGTATTGTTTTTAATATTTTGACTCACAGAAGCCACCCAGAATGAATTATATTTCAAAGACTTTTTTAAAGGGAAGTTTAAAAGGTCTTCTATGAACCAGATGGAACCACCCATGCTTGGGAAGATGGGCTTTACACCAATCTCTAGAATTGAGTGGACTGGGGCCTTGTAACCTTGACAGGCACGCATTCTTTATGAAGCAGGGGGCAACACCAATTGAAAAACGTATCATAATTAGTCATCAAAGGAGTAAATAGAAGGATAGTGAAAGGGGAATGGAATCGGATAAAACACATGCTAATGAATACAGGGTGGCTCAGGAATGGCTGGATGAAGTCCACGTCCAACAATTAGTCAGGGAGGGTAGAACACCTGGAGACAGTTTTTGCCTACAAGGGAGGGACTTGCCGTCCTGGAATCGTATAAAAGGACTTGCTGCCCATGATTCTAACAACAGCTTCCCTCACCTTCACCTGAGTACTTCTCCTGAGACCTTGGTAAGTGAGAGAACTCCATGCCTTTTGCTGCCTCTTCCTTTCCAAACTTCACTCTCTCTGTCTCCTTCTTTGAACCTTGGCCTCCTTCTCCTTGCTCATCTTCTTTCTCATTTCCTAGGGCACTTGGGAGAATTAGATATGTCGGAAGGGATGGGGAATATCTATGTTCCTCCCAGAGATGCTGGACTACAACTCCCATCATTCCTGGCCCTTTGGCTGTGGCAGTTGGGCCTGATGGGTGTTGGAGTCCAACAGCATTTGGAGGGCCAAAGATGCCCTTCCCCCACCCTGGTGTACATGGACTGGTGGTGGCTGTCCTGGGTTTCAGGCACGGCCCTTTCCCTGGCCTACCTTGAGATGCCAGAGATACAACATGAAGTTTTATTTAATGCAATATATAGTCTATGAATCTATCACATATATTCAGAATTCTGGAAAATGAGCTTATTGTCATTTGTTTCTTCAAAGTGTATTTAACCTACATTTCTACAAAAGCCTCCAAGAAGATCTTTCAAATGCTCATTTTCTGCTCACAGGGTTGAAACCTAAAAAGCACAGCACTAAAGGAAACGGGGATGAGGAGGGCAGAGGTCTTTAAGTGGCGATATACATGCCATTGCCCAAAAACCTAATCCTTGTCCCATGGATGACAGAACATACGTGTTTTCTGTTGCTGGAGAAATGGGGGTCACAACTAAAGTGAGAAAAGCTGAGTGGGGGCACCACCAAAAGGCCACACCAACAACACTATTGCTGGCTTGTTTTTTATGATCATTTTTTTATTGATTTGCAGATTCTGCTATCATGTTGTTCTGCACTGCATACCACTATCTCTTCTTGTTGTTGTTCATGGGTACTGATGGTTGTTGTTCTTACCATTATTATTCAAATTGAAGGTATGAAACATGAATAAATTGGATTAATGTCTTGCTTATCATTTCATATCCAGCTGCATCACTCCAAAATGGCTGCTGTCCCTGCTGATCTAAGGAATCAGATGCCACCAACTGCTGCAATCATGCTCCGCTCTCCAATTTTTTACAGGGTGAATAGGTTTACTTTAGAGATCATAGGGAAACCATTGTTAGAATGAATATAAATAGATTTTTTAAAAAGAAAGCACCAAGGGGGGGGGATGCTCAAATAAAAATGTAGTAAAAGAAAATAAATGCTGCTGCCAGTGTTGATTTAATGAATCGGATGCTACTAACTGGGGTAATTGTCATTGTCATCCAAGTTGAATTTGTTGTGATTCTCCTGGAACCAATACTCTCTGCCAATTAGACATTATTCATGCTATTAAAGGGAGCACTCAGAGCAGCAGAATGCCCAGACTGGCAATTGACGAACTTGGCATGGCTTGTTTTACGATTGAAGATCTCATGGGCCTAAGTGCCAGAAATGCAAAGCATCCTGTTTGCAGGATGCCCAGATGCTTGGCTCACCCATGTTCTTCTGACAAATGTGAGGCTGTTTCCTAGGATGTGTTGATCCCAACCTCTATTCACTAGGCTCTTCTTCTTCTTCTGTACTTTTGCTATGGAATTTATCTCCAGCTAAGAGGCAATTTTTTGAATGCTTCCAACTTGTATTCCACTCGAAACATGATACAACTCTGAATGTGCATGTATGATCTTTGTAATCAATATCAATGTCTGAATTACTGCAAAGCCTCGAAGGTGGTTCTTCCTTTGTTTCTGGAATGTAAAATGTCCTCTGACTTCTTCTTTCCCATTAAACTTAGTTTCAGCATAGAACCTGTTCTCTGTGGGTTTCTTTCATGTTTTCTCCTCACTCCAACATCAACACCCACATTTTTTCCTTGCACTGATCCAGAACACTGGGCTAACTGTTACGTCTGCGTATGTCTATTATTGTCCTCAGAGCAAAATTGCAGCATAGATTACACATACTATGATACTACTTTCAGCAGTCATGGCTTCCCTCTCTGTTTTGAGCACCCTTAAAACAGTACAGCTCATGGAATACTGTACTGCTGTATTCTACAAAAGCAGAATAGTCTGTTGCAAGAATTGTCCTATGCCCATTAAGTGTGCTATATCTTTCCTGGTGACCCACAGACTGCAGCAGAATACAGGACAAAGTTTTCCCAGTATCTTGTCTGTGTGATGTGGCTGATGGGAAAAGCTGTCCCATAAGCCCTTGCAAAGGGGAGGTGAAAGCCTGCATAAGGCTGCTTCCCCTGGAGCTCAGAGCTATTTTGCTTTGAGAGCTTCCTACCCGGACACGGGTAGGACACTGGGGTTAGTGTCCTCATTGAGCAATTTTGGGTTGCTGGTTGACAGGGCTGGAATTTACTATTATTTTGCTCAACCTGATTGGCACTTGGTTGGGGTTTCTTTCACCTTTGCCTCAGTGAAATTATAACCTTCCTTGTTAGGCGGAAGGACGTTTTTGTATGACGGCAGAAAAGGCATTGGAAACTATTAGCACACTATTGGGGGGGGGGGACCATTAGCCTCCTGAGGAGAGGATTGGTTAAGACACCTCCAATCTTGGGTTGAGTATCTGCCTGCTTGGAATCTGCACCCTGAAGCTCCCATTGAGAACTTCCTTACTTGATTTGCACCATGGCAAGGTTCAACGCTGGCTGACTTCATCTTCCCTGCTTAAGATGGCCCTGCTGATTATTTTGCTTCTCTCATAGGTCACATAATGCGACTACTTGGGCTAATGTGGCCTCAGAGTTAGCCATCATGACATTCTAATGATTTTAAGTTGCCCTTCATTGACAACACTCTCTACACCAATTTTCTGCTTACATTCCAATCAAGTAATGCTGGAGCAGGTTTTTTCATTTTTAGTTAAAAGTTGCACAACCAGTGCCTTAACCATATTGCCCCTGTTATATTTCTGTGAGTCTTGGTTCACGCACGTCCTCATTACCTCTGTGTTGGATGCAGGATTAACTTTTGGAAAATTGCAAGAAAGAGAGAGAGAGAGAGAGAGAGAGAGAGAGAGAGAGAGAGAGAGAGGTGGGGAAAGCAGAATTACCTTGAAACTATGCAAACCGACTTCTGCCTGAACTGAACATCTCTTCCATGCCTAAAAATGCATGGCTCAGTGCAGAATGGCCTTTGTGAAAGATAGTTTGCACAGTGTCCAATTGCCAAATCAATGGTATCCCATGTTAAATGCACAGCAGCATAAATTCAAAGGCTAATCATTCACTTAATGGCTGCCTCTAGTTTCCCCTCCGTTCATCAGCTGCTTGTGAATATCTCTCCCCTCTGACTTAAAAGAATCTTCCTGCCTCATTTACTGTGAGAAACAAAAATCTTACATTGTGGTTTTACCAATATTGCTCATTTGATCTGATTTGAATCCTTACCTGCCGTTTGCTATAAGGTCCCATGGTGGGTTATTACCATAAAATATACAATTACATAAAAATAAAACTGGTACAACCATAAAATGAGAAAAGGGTAAGAACAATTAAACACAGTTCCATATATAACTCAGTCAAAATATAGTTCCCATGTAGTGCAGACTGGGATAATCATAACCATAATCATAAGAATCATAATAATTAAGCCCTGCCCATCTGGCTGGGTTGCTCCAGCCACTCTGGGCAGCTTCTAATACATATGCTTAAAAACATATTCCACTTCAAAAGCTTCTTATTGAAAGAGGAAGGCCTTCAATGGTTTAATTAGCACTTTGCTGGGTAGGTGCTAAATGATCAAATAAAACATTCCTAGTCTCTTGACTGACTAATAAGCATAATAAGCCTTTACAAGGAACAGTGGCTTAGCGTGGGGGGTGCAGGGGGGGCCGGCCGCACCGGGCGCAACATCTGGGGGTTAGGGTTAAGGGGCGCAAATCCACGGGTTAGGGGGTGCAAATCCATGGGTTATGGGGCGCAAATCCACGGGTTAGGGGGTGCAGATTACTTGTCTTGCCCCGGGTGCTGACAACCCACGCTACGCCACTGACAAGGAATTATCACATTTTGTGCCCCGTAACTGTGTTGTTACAGCCAATAGCCAGGAATGATGGGAGTTGTAGTCCTTTAACTCTGCGAGAATCCCTACAAGTGCCCCGAGTGTGGGAAATGTTTCAGTCAGAGCTCATGCCTTAAGAAGCACCAGAGGATGCACACAGGTGAGAAACCTTTCATGAGCCTCAAATGTGGGAGAAGGTTCAATCGGAACT